>NC_061513.1:249376701-249387358 GCF_022539505.1 Lolium rigidum | reverse complement strand
TAAATTTTAAATTAGAAGACACTATTGCCTAAACACAGGATATAACTGCCTGATGTGCATAAACCCACCAGAAGAAACAATTGAACATTTGCTCTTTTACTGCCCCTTTAGCACCTTGTGTTGGGAAAAAATTGGAATGTCCTGGCACAGTAACTCTGAAAGAAGGACATTAATTCAGAAAGGGAAGGATCAGTGGCAGAAACCAATGTACATGGAAATTATGCTGATATCTGCCTGGAACATATGGAAAGAAAGGAATAACCTCCTCTTTAAAGGAATAAACCCTAGTATAGAGTCCTGGAAACAGAGAGTCAAGACTGATCTCCTTCTCTTGGTCCATAGAACCAAAGAAAAACTTCATAGCTTTATCCTTGATTTCGCAGAAAAAATCTAGTGTTAGATTAGAGGTTTACATGTAAATTTTATACTTTCTTCCCTTTGAGGAAGACACCATGTAAAGTGTGATTGATTAATACAAAAAGACAGTAGGAGCCTTTCCTACTGTCAGAGTTCTCAAAAAAAAAATTTTTTTAAATAAAGTTTGAATGTTCTAAAGTCCCTGTCTTGTCTTTTTTATCAAATTAAATCTACTATGAATTTGGAGGTGGGGCCAGTGGCATTGGATAGATAAATTTATGGGCTTTCCAACGGTATAAAGTTTGCTAAATTTGGTTTGGCAGAATTCAAACTATTCAAAATTTGCTAAACCTTCAGCAGGGCAAATTTGAATAAAGATTAAACTAAATTTGAATGGATGGGCTAGGCGGGAAGCGTTACTGGGCCGAAACGGTTTAAAAATCCACTTCGCATGCCAACACGCATCTGGTGCGCCCGGGCCGCACTGACGAGGTGGGGGCCACCTGTCGACGACTCTTTAAACAGCGAAACGGTATTTTCAATCTCGACCGTAAGATTAGAATGGAGATCGACGGCGTGTGAGCGTCGTCGTCTCCGACGAGCGGCGAGCTCCCTGGCGGCGAGCCTAGGGGGTCGGAGGGCGTACCAGGCCGTTGCAGGTGGCTGGCAGAGTGCGCGGAGAAGATGTAGTAGATGAGGAAGCCCTGGGAGCAGCGGCGGCGCTCGGGGAAGCGCCAATCGAAGCAGAGCTTCCGCGGGCTCCGGCGGACTTGAGCTTGCGATTCGAGCAGCTCCGGCGAGGTGGTGCTAAATTGAGGTGGGGAGAGTGTTCAGTGAAGGGAGGGGAGAAGATGGTGTGAAGGAGTTGTGGGCTGAGGAGCTCTATTTATAGCAGGCGATGGAGGCCGTGAGGTGCTGCGGAGGAGCGTCGACGGCGTGGCCTCTCCGTCGATCGAAAGGGCAAGGCGAGGACGGCATCTTGTAGGCGTCGTCCTGGCGATGCTCAACGGCTAGCTGGCGCAGAGAAAAGGTGAAGGGATGGCTCGGGAGCTTGCAGGGTTTGCGGCAGGGCGTGCGGCATCATTCGGTCGAGGACGACGGCGACGGTGCAGGGGCAGGCCTGGGCTTGTGTTTAGCGTGTAGAGGGCGGGGGAGTAGCTGCTCAACGCCGCGGTAGGCTTTGCAGGGGAGGAGTAGGCTGCTCGAGCGTGCGACGTACCGGCGTGTCCAGGGCGCGCTCACCGCGTCGACTGGCACGTCCTGGCACGGTTTGGACACGCGTGTTCTGGCCAGTGCCGAGCCTTGGCGAGCATGGGCGGTGTACCATTTGATTCCTTGAGTGACAGAGAGGCTCCAGGACAAGGAGAAAGGTTGAGGGGAGGGCTGGAGAGAGGGATGCCCAAAGGTGGCCGGGGTACATGGCATGGCATTGTTTTAGGGTTTCTCTTCTTCCTCCTCTCACTTTAATCGACCAAGGCAGGTACTAGGGTGAAGCAGGGGTTGTAAGGGAGTGCAATGATCAAAGATTAAAGGGGTTTAGTGAAGAATCCAGAGGATAATAGGGTGTAGCTTAAATCTGGATTATTGCCTGCAAGGTGTTCGATCAAATGGCCGCATGAGATTTTTAGTTGAATTTTGGAAATCTTTTTGGTGAATCTCATTTATATAATTAATGTGAAGTATTGGTGGTGGTGGCACTCAATTTGGAGTTGTTTTGCAAAATGTCAAAAATGACATGATCTTCACTTTATTTCAGCATCCTCTCTTGTCACTTTTATTCTGGTCAACCTAGTCAACTCTAGCCATGATGGTCAACATCAAAGTTGCTCACCTTGACATGGTCTTGGATGACATGGCTTTGGTTGACCAAGTTTAGTTCAAGAATTGAGAAAACCAGGGGGGTAAAGAGGTGAAGAAAATATTTTGGGGGAGAAGTGACCATTATCATATGTATGTAAGATTTTTGATTTCCTTGTATTTGATTCTTGATTCAAAGATGCAATTGTGTTAGTTTATCATATTTAAGTATTTTAGAAGCAAGGGAGCAAGCAATTAGGGCCTTGGTTGAGGATTTGCAATTTTGCATAATGTGTATGTGAGTGAGAAATGGGTTTTTCCCATTTTCTCCAATTTCCTTCAAATTAGGGTTTGGTGATCTTGGTTAGGGTTCACATAGCAATGGTTCAACATACTAACACTCATCATGGCAATTGCACAAAAGGATTTCACTCAAATGCATGAATCTATAAGTGGCACTATATGCATAGAAAAAGTTTTTGTTAATTGCAAATTTTGGGTTTGGGGAATTTATCTTTCTTGTTTATTATTGTTGAAACTTGGGATGTTACACTTAGAGTCATCAGGATCAGTGTTCCAACTTGCATCGGTGTAACTTGTTACAACGAGCTCTTGGTCACCTCCATAACAAAGAAACATATCCTTAGTTCTTTTCAAGTACTTTAGGATATTCTTGACCGCTGTCCAGGTGTTCCATTCCCGGATCACTTTGATATCCGCTAGTCAAACTAACAACATGTGCTATATCCGGTCTTGTACATAGCATGACATACATGATAGAGCCTACTGCCGAGGCATAGGGGATCTGACTCATCCTTTCTCTTTCTTCTGCCGTAGGCGGACCTTGAGTCTTACTCAAAACCTTGCCTGGTAACAAAGGTAAGAATCCTTTCTTACTTTTGTAAATCCTAAACTTCTTTAGAATCTTGTCCAGGTATGTACTCTGTGATAGCCCTATAAGACGTCTTGATCTATCTCTATAAATCTTGATGCCTAATATATAAGATGCTTCACCAAGCACTACAAGAAAAGTTGCCATGGTCGACGAAGTTGAAGTCGCGCCGTGGTTGATGGTGTACCATGGCCGACGATTTTGGGTCTGTCCGTTGTGCATGTCAAAACGTTTTTTTTCTCATTTTTGAGGCCACCTAGCCCGACGAAAACGGCCAAAACGTTGCGTATGGTGGCCCGGGATGTGGTGCATCTCGAATTCTCGGGTTCGCCGGCCGAGTCAACGCAAATCCGCACCGCCGAGGGATGTAGGGCCCAGATGGCAGCCTCTCTGGCATTGTTTTTTTTCTCGATCACGCCATGTCGTTCAACGCTCTCCGATCGAGCCGTTTACGATGCGAGGATCATGGGTCCCGCATGTCATCCTCTATGAACCAAAATTCTTTCTATTCTTGGATTTTTTGACCCCCGATTTCTGGCTACTTCCTTTTTCTTTTGATCCCTTGCCGCCTTGGAAACGTTGACACCGCTGCTGCTAATTGGGAACCGCATGTCATCCTCTATGAGCAATCAACTTTCTTTTCTTGGAGTTTTTTTGGCACCTCAAATTTGGTCACTTGCCTTTTTCTTTCGATCCCCTGCCGCCTCTCAAACGGTGATACCGCTGCTGCTAAATGGGACCCGCATGTCATCCTCTATGTACTATAAAACTTTCTTTTCTTGGATTTTTTGGCACCTCATATTTGGTCACTTACCTTTTTCTTTCGATCCCCTGCCGCCTCTCAAACGGTGAGACCGCTCGCTGCTAAATGGGGCCCGCATGTCATCCTCTATGTACTATAAAACTTTCTTTTCTAGGATTTTTTTGGAACCTCACATTTGGTCACTTGCCTTTTTCTTTCGATCCCGTGCAGCCTCTCAAACGGTGATACCGCTGCTGCTAAATGGGACCCGCATGTCATCCTCTATGTACAATCAAGTTTCTTTTCTTGAATTATTTTTGGCTCTGATATTTGGTCACTTGCATTTTTCTTTCGATCTCATGCCATGTTGAGGACCCTGCGGGCTCATGGGACCCGCATGTCATCCTCTATGTACTATAAAACTTTCTTTTCTTGGATTCTTTTTGGCACCTCATATTTGGTCACTTGCCTTTTTCTTTCGATCCCCTGCCGCTTCTCAAACAGTGATACGCTGCTGCTAATTGGGACCCGCATGTCATCCTCTATGTACAATCAAGTTTCTTTTCTTGAATTATTTTTGGCTCCTGATATTTGGTCACTTGCATTTTTCTTTCGATCTCATGCCACGTTGAGGACCCTGCAGGCTCATGGGACCCGCATGTCATCCTCTATGTACTATAAAACTTTCTTTTCTTGGATTCTTTTTGGCAACTCATATTTGGTCACTTGCCTTTTTCTTTCGATCCCTGCCGCTTCTCAAACGGTGATACCGCTGCTGCTAAATGGGACCCGCATGTCATCCTCTATGTACACTCAAGTTTCTTTTCTTGAATTATTTTTGGCTCCCGATATTTGGTCACTTGCCTTTTTCTTTCGATCTCATGCCACGTTTGAAACGTTGAGGACCCCTGTTGGCTCATGGGACCCGCATGTCATCCTCTATGTGCTATAAAAGTTTATTTTCTTGGGTTTTTTTTTCACCCTCTGATTTTTGGCTATTTCCTTTTTCTTTTGATCCCCTGCCGCCTTGGAAACGTTGAGTAAGATGCTGACTCATGGGACCCGCATGTCATCCTCTATGTACAATCAACTTTTTTTTTCTTTTGATCTCAAGCCGCATTTAAAACGTTGAGACCGCTGCTGCTAATTGGGACCCGCATGTCATCCTCTATGTACAATAAAGTTTCTTTTCTTGGATTATCTTTGGCTCCTGATATTTTGCCACTTGCCTTTTTCTTTCGATCTCATGCCGCCTTTGAAATGTTGAGTAAGCTGCTGGCTCATGGGTCCCGCATGTCATCCTCTACGAACAATAAAAGTTTCCTTTCTTGGAGTTATTTTTGACCCCTAATTTCTGGCTATTTGCCTTTTTCTTTTGATCTCCTGCCCCCTTTGAAACGATGAGGACGCTGTTGGCAGGTCGGTCCCACATGTCATCCTTTGTGAACAATAAAAGTTTCCTTTGATGGATTTATTTTGAACCCCTAATTAATTTCGGGATATTTCCTTTTTTCCTTTGATCCCCTGCCGCCTTGGAATCGTTGAGGATCTTCGCTGCCTCATGGGTCCCGCATGTCATCCTCTCAGAACGGTAAATGTTTCTTTTCTTGGATTTTGTTGACCAAACGATTTTTGGCTTATTTTTTCTTTCGATCTCCTGCAGCCTTTAAAACGTTCAGGGCGCTGCTGGCTCACGGGTCCCACATGTTAACCTCTATGAACAATAAACGATGAGGATGCTGCTGCCTCATGGGTCCCGCATGTCATCCTCTCAGAACGAAAATGTATCTTTTCTTGGATTTTTTACCAACAGATTTTTGGTTTATTTTTTCTTTCCATCCCCTGCCTCCTTTAAAACGTTGACGACGCTGCTGGCTCATGGGTCCCCGATGTCAGCCTCCCCGTACAAGAAACATGTGATATCTTGATTATTTTGCGGACAATAAACATTGTATTTCGCTCTCGAGCTATTGCAAACGGATAAATTAAATCTTTATTTTTACATAAACAAACTTATATGTTGAATCTCCTTGTTTTGTGTTTTTGCGAAGCATAGGACTTTCCTGTTTTTTAGAAAAATCCGAACTTTCCTATTTTGGAGTGGGCTGAAATTGTACGAGTCAAAAGGCCCGGCGGGATAGTTCGAAGGCCCGGATGTCCGAGATGCAGCCCAATTGAAATCTTTCTTTTCTTGGATATTTTTCACCCCCGATTTCCGGCTATTTCATTTTTGTTTTGGTCTGTGCCGCCTTGGAAATGTTGAGACCGCTGCTTTGCAAAATGGGACCCGCATGTCATCCTCTATGTACAATAAAATTTCTTTTCTTGGATTATTTTTGGCTCCTGATATTTGGTCACTTGCCTTTTTCTTTCGATCCCGTGCGGCCTCTCAAACGGTGATACCGCTGCTGCAAAATGGGACCCGCATGTCATCCTCTATGTACAATCAAGTTTCTTTTCTTGAATATTTTTGGCTCCTGATATTTGGTCACTTGCCTTTTTCTTGCGATCTCATGCCACGTTTGAAACGTTGAGGAACCTGCTGGCTCATGGGACCCGCATGTCATCCTCTATGTACTATAAAAATTTCTTTTCTTGGATTATTTTTGGCTCCTGATATTTGGTCACTTGCCTTTTTCTTTCGATCCCCTGCCACCTCTCAAACGGTGATACCGCTGCTGCAAAATGGGACCCGCATGTCATCCTCTATGTACAATCAAGTTTCTTTTCTTGAATTATTTTTGGATCCTGATATTTGGTCACTTGCCTTTTTCTTTCGATCTCATGCCACGTTTGAAACATTGAGGAACCTGCTGGCTCATGGGACCCGCATGTCATCCTCTATGTACTATAAAAGTTTATTTTCTTGGGTTTTTTTCACCCTCCAATTTTTGGCTATTTCCTTTTTCTTTTGATCCCCTGCCGCCTTTGAAACGTTGATGACTCTGCTGGCTCATAGGTCCCACATGTCAGCTTGTATGAACGATAAAGCTTTCCTTTCTTGGAGTTTTTTTACCCCTAATTTCTAGCTACTTTCTTTTTCTTTTGACAGCTGCAAAATGGGACCCGCATGTCATCCTCTATGTACAATAAATCTTGGATTGTTTTTGGCACCTCATATTTGGTCACTTGCCTTTTTCTTTCGATCTCATGCCACCTTTGAAACGTTGAGTAAGCTGCTGGCTCATGGGTCCCGCATGTCATCCTCTACGAACAATAAAAGTTTCCTTTCATGGAGTTATTTTTTACCCCTAATTTCTGGCTACTTCCTTTTTCTTTTGATCCCTGCCGCCTTTGAAACGTTGAGGATTCTGCTGGCTCATGGGTCCCACATGTCAGCCTATATGAACAATAAACCTTTCCTTTCTTGGAGTTATTTTGACCTCTAATTTCTGGCTATTTTGCCTTTTTTAAATCCTGTGTCGCCTTGGAAGCGTTGAGGATGCTGCTGCCTCATGGGTCCCGCATGTCATCCTCTCAGAACAAAAAATGTTTATTTTTTTGGATTTTTTACCAACAGATTTTTGGTTTATTTTTTCTTTTGATCCTCTGCCGTCTTTAAAACGTTGACGACCCTGCTGGCTCATGGGTCCCCGATGCCAGCCTCCCCGTACAAGAAACATGTGATATCTTGATTATTTTGCACACAATAAACAGTGTATTTCGCTCTGAGCTGTTGCAAACGGAAAAAATAAATCTTTATTATTAAATAAACAAACTTATATGTTGAATCTCCTTGTTTTTGTTTTTGCGAAGCATAGGACTTTCATGTTTTGGAGTGGGCTGAAACTGTACGAGTCCAAAGGCGTCCAGCAAGATAGTTCGAAGGCCCAGACGGCCAAATGCAGCCCAATTGAAATCTTTCTTTTCTTGAATTTTATTGACCCCCTGATTTCTGGCTACTTCCTCTTTTTTTGTTGGTCCTGTGCTGCCATCGAAACGTTGAGTATACTGCTACCTCATGGGTCCCGCATGTCATCCTCTATGTACAATCAAGTCTCTTTTCTTGGATTTTTTTTACCCCCTTATTTTTGGTCACTTGTCTTTTTCTTTCGATCTCATGCAGCCTCTGAAACATTGAGGAAGCTGCTGGCTCATGGGACCCACATGTCATCCTCGGTATTATAAAAGTTTCTTTTCTTGGATTTTTTTCACCCTCTTATTTTTGGCTATTTCCTTTTTTCTTTTGATCCCCTGCCGCCTTGGAAACGTTGAGTAAGTTGCGGACTCATGGGACCCGCATGCCATCCTAATTTCTGGAGTTTTTTTTACCCCCTAATTTCTGGCTACTCTTTTTCTTTTGATCTCAAGCCGCATTTGAAACGTTGACACCGCTGCTGCAAAATGGGACCCGCATGTCATCTTTTATGTACAATAAAGTTTCTTTTCTTGGATTATTTTTGGCTCCTGATATTTGGTCTCTTGTCTTTTTCTTTCGATCTCATGCCGCCTTTGAAACGCTGAGGAAGGTGCTGGCGCATGGGTCCCGCATGTCATCCTCTATGAACAATAAAAGTTTCCTTTCTTGGAGTTATTTTTGACCGCAAATTTCTGGCTACTTCCTTTTTCTTTTGATCCCCTGCCGCCTTGGAAACGTTGAGTAAGCTGCCGACACAAGGGGCCCGCATGTCATCCTCTATGTACAATCAACTTGCAAGATCTTGGAGCGAAAGAGCTTGTATAAGTGGGACCCATATGCCATCCTCTATGTACAATAAAAGTTTCTTTTCTTGGATTATTTTTTGCTCCTGATATTTGGCCACTTTCCTTTTTCTTTCGATCTCATGCCGCCTCTGAAAAGTTGAGTAAGGTGCTGGCACATGGGACCCTGATGTCTATGGGTGCTTCTATTCTTGTAGACAGTGTTGGGCCTCCAAGAGCAGAGGTTTGTAGAACAGCAGCAAGTTTCCCTTAAGTGGATCACCCAAGGTTTATCGAACTCAGGGAGGAAGAGGTCAAAGATATCCCTCTCAAGCAACCCCGCAACCACAAAGCAAGAAGTCTCTTGTGTCCCCAACACACCTAATATGTGCACTAGTTCGGCGAAGAGATAGTGAAATACAAGTGGTATGAATGAATATGAGCGAGTAGTACGGCGCCGAAAAAGTGCTTGCTGGCGTGCGGTTGATGGTAGTAATATTGCAGGAAGTAAAGATGCGATAAAACGATAAACAAGCAGCGATAGCAGTATTTAGGAACAAGGCCCAGGGATCATACTTTCACTAGTGGACACTCTCAACATTGATCACATAACAGAATAAATAGATAGATGCTAGACTCTACACCCTCTTGTTGGATGATGAACACCACTAATTTTGTAGGATTACACGAACCCTCAATGCCGGAGTTAACAAGCTCCACAATATTCAATGGTCATATTTAAATAACCTTAGAGTGCATGACAGATCAACATAACCAAACCAAGTACTAACATAGCATGCACACTGTCACCTTCACACTACGAAAGGAGGAATAGATCACATCAATACTATCATAGCAATAGTTAACTTCATAATCTACAAGAGATCACAATCATAGCCTACGCCAAGTACTACATGATGCACACACTGTCACCATTACACCGTGCAGGAGGAATAAACTATAATAACATCACTAGAGTAGCACACAGATAAATTGTGATACAAAACACATTGCAATCATAAAGAGATATAAATAAGCACTTCACTATGCCATTCATAACAGTGAATAAGTTTCTGTGAAATATAGCCTAAGAGACCCACACGGTGTACACACTGTCACCTTTACACACGTGGGACAAGGAGTCTCCAGGAGATCACATAAGTAAAATCCACTTGACTAGCATAATGACATCTAGATTACAAGCATCATCATATGAATCTCAATCATGTAAGGCAGCTCATGAGATTATTGTATTGAAGTACATAGGAGAGAGATTAACCACATAGCTACCGGTACAGCCCCGAGCCTCGATGGAGAACTACTCCCTCCTCATGGGAGACAGCAGCGTTGATGAAGATGGCGGTGGTGTCGATGGAGAAGCCTTCCGGGGGCACTTCCCCGTCCGGGCGGCGTGCCGGAACAGAGACTCCTGTCCCCCAGATCTTGGCTTCGCGATGGCGGCGGCTCTGGAAGGTTTTCTCTGGTTTCGTCGAACGTATCGTGGTTTTTAGGTCAGGGACCTTTATATAGGCGAAGAGGCGGAGTCGGAAGGGCGACGAGGCGGCGACACACTAGGGGGGCGCGCCCCCCCTGGGCCGCGCCGCCCTGTCATCTGGGGGCCCAGTGGCCCCCCTCTGGCGACTCTCGGGTGTTCTGGAAGCTTCGTGGAAAAATAGAATGCTGGGCGTTGATTTCGTCCGATTCCGAGAATATTTCCTTACTAGGATTTCTGGAACCAAAAACAGCAGAAAACAGGAACTGGCCCTTCGGCATCTCGTCAATAGGTTAGTTCCGGAAAACGCATAAATATGACATATAATGTGTATAAAACATGTAGATATCATCAATAATGTGGCATGGAACATAAGAAATTATCGATACGTCGGAGACGTATCAGCATCCCCAAGCTTAGTTCTGCTCGTCCCGAGCAGGTAAACGATAACAAAGATAATTTCTTAAGTGACATGCCATCATAACCTTGATCATACTATTGTAAGCATATGTAATGAATGCAGCGATCAAAACAATGGTAATGACATGAGTAAACAAACGAATCATAAAGCAAAGACTTTTCATGAATAGTACTTCAAGACAAGCATCAATAAGTCTTGCATAAGAGTTAACTCATAAAGCAATAAATCAAAGTAAAGGTATTGAAGCAACACAAAGGAAGATTAAGTTTCAGCGGTTGCTTTCAACTTATAACATGTATATCTCATGGATAGTTG
>NC_061513.1:249279956-249376601 GCF_022539505.1 Lolium rigidum | reverse complement strand
GGGAAGAGCGGCCAACCTAGCCGCTTCCTTGCAATCCGGGCAAACCACTTCCCTTGGAATTGGTTGTGCTTGACGCTGCCCATCATTGATTTTTTTGAGTCGCCTGTACAACTCAAAACTAACATACCCATCGATCGCAGCATACCTCAAGTTTACTTGAGGCAATGGCATGCACTCCCATTGATCGTGGCTGCTAGTAGGGAACTTGGTCTTCATGTCTTTGTAAGATGGGTCAATGATGGCGGCTGCCAAATCACCCATGCCAGTCCTTTTGCCAGGACCATTGAAATTGATCATATCCTGAATGTCAATCCAATTATGTTCAGGAATTTTAATGCCATCTCTAGCAAACCTTCTAGAGTCACTCCTGATGTCAACAGTTGTGAAACAAATTCCTTTATGTTGAAGGAATTCTCGCAGTGCCAGATTGTCAGGACTCCTGCATGTTAACACAAATCAATCTTGTAAGATCGTATATGCTGAAATAGTATGCATATTTTTTTTCCAGTAAACTGTATACTTGTTGCAGTGAAACAATGATTTTGCATCAGTGATACACATCAAAATAACATGAATTATTGTTGCGACTATATGATCTAATTATTTAAGTGTCAAGTTAAGATTCAGTTACTATATGTAAAATAAAAATATCTTGACATCCATGCCGATTATCGGTGAGTATGAGTACATGAAATTTGTGCAAATTTTGAGTACCAAAATCATGAAACTAGATATCGTGGTCAATCCAACAAAAAAATACAAGTTTGTTGGATATTACGTTCCAGACCACATTTTTCATACAAGTTAGTTTGTTCGTGTTTTCATACAAGTTAGAACCTAGTCTATTTCGAAATAGAAAAGCAGATCCAAGATAAAGGAAGGCATGTGAAGAACATACCTGCAGAAATGGTACACCAGGACGTGGTCGTCCATGGCCAACTGAACGACGGCGGTACTTACTTGGTCCGAAGTGTATTCTAGGTCGAGGCCGACGAACCCGGGCCTGTCCTCTAGAAGCTTTTGTTCGTACATCTTGAGGGTGCGCTCGAGAACGGAAGGGTCATTCGTGTAGACCACGTTCACCTTGGTCGTTCCATGGGGAACGACGCTCCTCTTTAGAGTAAACAGAGCCGCCGTCGGCCATGGCAGCGCTGAAGCACGTCGAACTGATCGGAGGGATTGAGGGGGAGGGAGGGAGAGCAACTGCAAACAATGGGGTTTTTTGGAACTTGCCGAAATGCACGGGAGAACGAACCGCCCGGGGTTGTTTAGTGGGGACGAGATGGGAAAATATCGCGACGAGGTTGAGGAATTAACTCCAACCGCCATTTAAATCTAGTACTCCCTATAGTCAGTTGATAGGAAATGGACGGGCAAGATTGATTCTAGGGAGGTGAATCCCGAGTATTTTCCCAATTTATTTGAGTTGTAATATAACCATCGTTAATACTTGAATTGAAAAATATTTACAAAATTAATTTATTATATACTACATGATGAAATAATCCAACAAACCATGGAAATGGATGGCCATCCAACCATGTCACCCGCTTGTGAAAATTGTATAGGTGGTAGTGTGCGCAATACACACGGTAGCCACTTCACAAATACATCCTTTTAATTTTGCCCCCCTTAAATCGGCCAATAAAAATGAAAAGACTTTACGTGGAAAACCAAAAACCGTATTTGGCAAAGTATAGTTGAAAATACGAAGTTTTTCATTGATCTCTTAAAAAAGGGGTCATGATTCAAAAGTTCGCCATGCATGGTTCTTGCGGTAACCAAGCTAGCTCACCCATGTGGCAAGAAGCGAATCAATGTCCAACATGCATGGTTCCAAAAATATATACCTTACAGAATGATTCTGCTTCTCAAGAATATTTGCGTGCCATGATGTTTGTTATTTTTCCTAGATAAAAGTAGTAATTGGCGACTTCTTGATTTCCTTGCTTGCTGATTTCAATAAGTTTGAACCTCATTTTGGCTTTATTTCAAATTTAGGCAAAAACTTCTTGGCAATCGACTTGTGATCTACTATACTTGGATGCAACCCACATTTTCGTTGGCTAATGTTTTCTGATTCCACAACAATAGGGCACATCCCTATATCATCCCAAATTTTGAATTCTTATTAGTTTGGTTGATGACCACCATTCATATCCGAACTTAATTAATTGGAGTACAAATTATTTAGTTTATGGTTTCATGGTAAGCTAGTTTGACAAATTAACCTTCGAAATGGCGATTCGCCTACCATGCATGCATGTTTGGCCTACCTGGGAAATTTTGATTTGTGGTATTGTGCACACACTGCACACATGATAGCGAATAAAAAAACACCTATTTGGACCCCTTTGGCCAGCAAGGGCATGTTTGGTTCCTAGCCACAATTTGCCAAGAAGCCAAAATTTGGCAGCCATATAGTTTATTAGGCATGTGTTTGGTTTTTGCCACAATTTGGCTTATCATGCTTTATTGCATGTATGGTCCATTTGTCATAGACTCAACTTTTTTTTACAAAGTTTTGCCAAAGTTTGGCTTTAATATTTTAAGCCACAATTTGGTGGCTAGCCACACAATTTGGAGTATTTTTTTTTGGCTAACCACACTTTGGCTTTGGAAAAAATGTGGCTACCAAACAGGGGTCCTAATAAAAATAAAACAATACACTAATGTGTGGTAAACCAAACATCCCGAATTTGCAAAGTTGCATATGTGCAAAAGGGGGGAAATGCATGCATTATTCAGAAGTTGACTGTGGTTTTCGTAGTGTAACCAATTAATTAAGCTTACATATGGGAAGAGGCTAGCGAGGCGAACTCAAGCAGCTATGGTTCCAATGTTGTCAAGTTTGAAGTGGACAATGCATGAAGCTTGCTCAAATTAATGGGTAGAAAGCCAAAAGCAGTCCATATTTATTGTATATGTGTGTGAATAATGACTCTTCACCCCAAACCTCTATGTATGATTGGGTTTTATATTTTTTACTTGTTAGTAGTAAGTACATGTCATGTGATGGCTCCATGCACATGTTTCACAACTTTTTTTTGATTTGTTTCTACCTCATTTGGTTGGTTTCAAATTTGCTCAAACTTCCTATGCGTGCTATATATGTTGTACAATTGGGACCCATGTTTGGGCTTTGTTTGTGGTACCACACTTGCAGTGGTACGTACCTCCAAGTATTTTATTCCCCAAAATTATGAATTCTAATTAAATGGTGAACTAAAAACTGATCATCTAAAGTTGGAAAATAAAATCCATATATAGCTCCACATCGAGATATTTGTATAAGGTAGACAAACCGCATTGCCACACATGCCTTATATAAGTTTGTTTTTTCTAGCGGAGTGGATTCCCTAATCACCCCACGGTTGTGACATTGTCAATGTTGTCATGATAAATAACATTGCGAGACTTTCCATCTTATTCTTTTTTGTAGAAATGATTGTCCCATTATGGCAAATGTCCCCATTCGTTTTTCAAATTAAGTAAACGTTATAGGATGAAAATTCACTGAATTGACAAATTTTCTAGATTTCTAACTATTTTAGCTCATTCAAACAAGTTTGCAATAGGCCGGCCTGTTGTCCAGTGACGATTTTAGAGTACAATTTGATCAACATCACAAAAAAGTGCTTTTAAGGTATCCTAGATGCCTTGGTAATCGTCGAACACTTTCAAAAAGTGACCATATGTGAGCTGTGGAAAAAAGAAAAGACCAAAGTTAATAATATTCCTTAACTATTGTTGACTGCCAAAACCCACCGGCGGGCAGCGGCCTGTCAACACAGTGGAGAGCCGGGAAGAGCCTAGAGCTGCGGCTGGCTGAGACCCCTCCGAGCGACGGCCCGCAATGCTCTTCTGGTCACACGCGGCGATGCGAAGTGCAGGGCGTGCCACCTGACCTATACCTGGTCGGGAAGGTGATGGGGATGCCTCGCTTAGTTCCTCGCATGGCATACACGTAAACATTAAATACGAGCCTCGATCGGCTCTCAAGGTTATCCCGTGAATCGGCTCAAAGAGCCGATTCACCCATGATCCGTACGGGGTGCACGAATACTTGGTGATCCTGCTTGATCAAGATATAGCTAATGAGATCTACGACGATTTAGGGTTTTCACCGCATAATCGGATCATCCTACTCCGAGGTTGGGCCTCGCGGCCACGCACGGTGCTCATAAGCCGATCCTAAACAAGGCCTAAAAACCAACATGACGTTGATCCTCGGAACATCCTGTTTAGGACTTGCGAACGCCACCCTACGTGCCGCTGGATCCTCCACCCCTTTGTAAGGCCTAACTATTGCGGATATTAAACTAATCCTTGCAGAGCAAGGAGCAATCGTAACGGATCAGATCTACTAGATGATGAATAAGCAGGTGCCGCCCCCACGCCTAAGATAGGCGTGAGGGCGGCTAGACATGCAAGGGCTGCACTACGTAAGCATGTTATACGAAGAGCTATGCTAACCCTAACACATCTATGATAACTACGTTGCTCGCCATCAAAGACGCTTCGATACGAGCAACGCATGAACAACGTGGAGCTTGTGCTGCCTAGATCGCAAGATGCGATCTAGGCAAGCATGTCGCTTACCTGATTGAAACCCTCGAGATGAAGGAGTTGGCGATGCGCCGAGATTGGTTTGTTTTGGGTTGAACGTGAGTTGTTGTTTATTCCATAAACCCTAGATACATATTTATAGTCCAGCGGACTTTCTAATCGTGGGAATAGTCCCAACCGGGCACGGGCCCAAATCTAACTAACCAACACGTATCCTATTATATTACAGATACAAGGGCAAACTAGCCCAAACTTGCTAAGCAAGGCCGATTCACGTATATTCTTCAACATAAAATCTTCAAGTCCACCTTGGTCGCGGCCCACCTCTGACTCGGTCAAATTCTGGTGATAACACATGCCCCCCTGGTTTTGGAATTGGTAATTCCAAAATCACTCCTTCGTCGGGTCATGTCGTGGCAGAACCGTCGCAGTATCCTTCATCATGATGTCCTGCCTTCTCAACTTCTCCGCGTGATCTGGCAGTTTGTTTTTTTTTCTTTAGGCACCACTTCCTCGGAAACTGCTGTGGCATTGAATTTCCACTATATCCCCCTTTTATTTAACCGCCATGAACAGTTCTCCTCTGCATCTCCTCCGCATTAGCACTCCAAAAGCCCTCCTGCCACCATGTCTTCCTCCTCCTCTGCCCCATCGGATCTTTCCAGCCAGTCTTCCATATCCCGTGAGCCGACGCCGGAGTACAGCCCGGCAGAGGTCCACGCGGCGGACACCCGCCGCGCCATTGCGGCCGGGGAGGAGTCAGACCACGACTTCTCCATCTGGTCCGAGGGCGACGAATCCTCGACGGACGGGGAGAGCGACCTCCGCTTCCTCGCCGTTGGGGAAACGGAGGAGGAGAGTGACGACGACAGCTTCTCCTGCGACTTCACCTCTTCCGGGGAAGAGGAGCAGGAAGAGGAGGAGGAGGACGACGACGAGGGCTCCTCCGACGAGCCACCGGCCAAGCGGTTCTGCCCTTGGCCGGGCAATCTCAGCGACTTCGACAGCGACGAGGACGACGCTGACGAAGAAGATGAAGACAACGAGGGCCCGGTCGGCGGCCATTGGAGCGATGACGAGCCCGCCGGGAGCAGCGCCGATAGTGGCGACGACGGCGACGACGAAGGCAGTGACGGCCCATAGATAGGGCCTCTAGAATAGGGCCAGTAGTAGTAGATGGGGCAATGGATCCCCTAGTATTTCCCTTTTAAGAGCAATCAGCTCTTTATGTAAGAAATCTCATCTAATCAATGAAGAACTTTTCCCCAATTTTGATTTTGCCGATTCCTTCTGAGTTTAATTGAGCCGATTCCCTCTTCTTCTGACCTTGCCGATTCGTCCCCTTTGCTAATGCGTGATGAGCCGATCGCACCGCATCGGTCCTTTGAGATTCACCCTTCTCTTCTTCAGCCGATGATTTTCTGAATCTGGTAGAAAATGCAGGATCTTCAGGAAAACCTTTAAACTTTTCCAACCAAACCCAATAATCCTTTTCAGTACCCATCATTGTGAAGAAGGTTGTAATGAAGGACCAGCCGATGGTATCCCCATCGGCTCTTTAAACAAAGTATCCACTAGGCCTGCTGCCCCCGAGCCTTACTCGAGCCTGCTGCCCCCCGAGCCTTACTCGAGGCGAGAACGTCAGAGAGAATGCGCCAAAGCCGATCCTCTTCCTTCCTCAGACAGCCGATAACCTTCCGTCTTAGCTAAACTAGCCCCAGAGGAAAGGTTCAGAAACCTGGATCGGCTCGAAGTCGCTGAAGAAATTCTCATTGTTTTATTCCCTCGAAGCAACAGAAGGCACCACCGTTGGCCTGGACTTGGTGAAGACTTGATAAGCATCGCATGACTGTTTCTCAATTCTAAAGTCGATGCCCTTGCATTTTTTTTTACCGGCCGATTTTTCCCTATCGGCCCCCAGTATTTCATTGCACAGCATGTACCCCTGCACATGTACCCCTGCATCTGGTTCCCCTGTTTAGGTGCCCCCCGAGCCGAAGCTGTCAAGGAATGGCAGATATCGGCTCTGTAACTCGCACGTCGGCTCCTGATAGGGTCGAGGGTGAACACAAGCAGAACACGTGGTGAGGATAATTTTGGCCGATTACTGGGATCGGCCTCCACAATGATTGGAGCGCTGACTGAAGGTTCTGTAATGTCCTTTCATAGACCTTTGGGGCCGATCACAAGGATCAGCCTCGCCAAGTTGCACATCGCTTCGCTCCAACTATATGGTCAGGCCAGTGGACAAAACCAACTTAACCCTTCCCTTTGTCACATCGATGCGCTCGCAGTCGTCCAAGTTGATGCCTGAAAGGGGCTCTTGGCCTGCTGCTTCCCATGCGTTCATGCCAGCCGTTGAAATTTCGGCTGAGTCATCGGCCTGGACGACCTCTACCTCATCTCCATCCCACTGTATTATGCATTGGTGCATCGTGGAGGGAATACAGCAGTTGGCGTGGATCCAATCTCTTCCCAGCAGCACAACATAACTGCTTGTGCTATCGACGATGAAGAACGTTGTAGGGATAGTTTTCCTTCCTACGGTCAGATCCACGTTCAGAACTCCTTGTGCCTCAGACGCTTGGCCGTTGAAATCGCTCAAAGTTACGTTGGTCTTGATTAGATCCGAGCTAGAGCGTCCCAGCCGACGTAGCATAGAGTACGGCATGATGTTAATCGCCGCTCCGGTGTCCACCAAGCATCTTATTTATAGGCCTCCCATCGATATATCCTCGCAAGTACGGGGCCTTCGGATGCCTCGTAGCTCCTTTCTCGTGGCTTCTCAAAGATAACCGGCCGTGGGCCGCGATCAAGTTGTGCCACGGATGTCTCATCTAACCCCGGAGCACCGAACTGCGAAGGGAGGATGAACACCATGTTCGTGCCGCCCGATGTTTCACCATCGGCTCTCCTTTGTTTGGGGCGCCACTCCATTCTCCGTGGACGACCCTCTTCATCCAGGGCTCGCCGAACCTTTGCAGCCGCGATCGGGTCGTGCCTTCCTTAGCGTATGCAAGTATAACCTTTCGGCTTCCTCCGGGCCGCGCAACCGCCGAACCCTGCGTTTTTGTGAACGGCTGAGTCCGTCAGGGCACCACCTTGGACGGTGGTACCTGTCTTCTTCTTCTTCTAGTCCCTCGTCTTCGGAATCCTCAAGATCTGCCCAACGAGGTGACTCAGCATGTTTGCTCTGTGGTGGGAGAGGCCCTAAGCGCTTGAACACAGACACGTTGGTTGCCTCCTTCTTCTTCGGTTGCATTCTGGGCAATTGCCGATTGTGGGCAATCGGCTCATTCCTGAATCCCAGCAGTGTCTGAAAAAAAAAGGGCAGTCCCAGTGTCTGGCGTTGTCATCTTGCTCCCTTGACTTGTCCGTGGCACGGCGCTCGTGTTCCTCCTCATCGCGATCCTGCCGACGATGTCTTCTGGCTTCTCTAGCCAGACGATCTCCTTCATCATCATAGTTGGACCGTCGGCGTTGGTCATACTGACTCACATATTTGTTGAGGAGGTGATCGGAGAGAGGTCGTTGATATCTTATGTTCTTCACTTCTCCTCTCGTGACGTAGCGCTTACCATCATGATGGAGCCGATCGCGTGGAGCGGCCTCCTCCGTGCCCTTGCTATGAGAGCAGTCTGCCCTCATCTCCATCTTTGCCGGAGTGGTTCCCGGGTCCTACCATGTTGATGCTCGAACGTGGGACTCGGGCCGGCAACCCTCGGGGTAGGTGACTTCCACCATGTTAACGGCGGGGAAGGGTTGGGTGTCAACCTTCATGGCGTATCGGTTGAAAATTAGACGCCCCTTCTCTATCGCCGCTTGGATGTGCTGACGCCACACCCTGCAGTCGTTGGTGGCATGGGAAAGCGAGTTGTGGAACTTGCAGTACGGCTTTCCGTTTAGCTCTTGCGCCGTGGGGAACTTGAGACCTTCAGGAATCGTCAACTGTTTCTCCTTGAGCAGGAGGTCGAAGATTTGTTCAGTCTTGGTCACGTCAAAATCAAATCCCCCGGGCGGCCACTGGTGGCTTTACCCATTTGCGGGACACGGGGGCTCCTCCCCGAGTCCACTCGGCCATCGCTACTTCTTGGTCTCCCGCGGGCACCTCATCTTCCTCTCGTATCGACCATGACTCATCGCACGCTTGAACTTGTCTTGGTACGAGTCCGGGTGGCGCTTGTTCATATGCTGATAATTTCGAACCATGTGCGCCATCGAGGGATAATCTGCTTGGGAGGCCATGTCCTTGAGCTGTGTTGCAAGGCCGGCTACGCCAACTCGATCGCTTCCTTTTCGGTTATACGAACCGAATAACATCGGTTCCTAAGATTCTGAAGCGCCGGATGTACTCTGTCACCGTTTCTCCGCGCTTCTGACGTAGTTGTGCTAGATCGGCAATGCTAGACTCGGAAGCTTCTGAATGGTATTGCGTATGGAATTGTTCTTCCAATTGCTTCCAAGACTGGATGGAGTTTGCTGGCAGAGAGGTGTACCATCCAAAAGCCGATCCTGTGAGGGACTGTGAAAAGAGCCTCACGCGTAGCTGATCCGACACTGAAGCCGGTCCTAGTTGCGCCAAATATCGGCCGACGTGCTCGATGGAGCTGGAGCCATCCGATCCACCGAATTTGGAGAAGTCGGGGAGCCGATATTTAGGTGGCAGCGGGATCATCTCGTACTCGTCGGGGTACGGCTTGGAATAGCCGATTGCCCTTCTTTTCGGCACCATGCCGAACCGGTCTCTCGGTATGGTGCCGATCCGATCCGCCGTGCTTGGCTGCAGAAGTTGCACTACGAAGGTTCGCCGGGGTGGCGTACTTAGCCAGCCATGCTTGCTTTTCCAGCTACGAGCCAACTGCAGGAGGCCGGGCTCGGGAGTTTCGTCGGGGTGGCGTACTTAGTTAGCCACGTCTGCTTCTCAAGCTCTGTTGCTGACGTTTCTCCTGTTTTCGCCGGAGTCCCTGATGTTGTGGCCTGGTTTGAGAGTGCCCAGTTGCCACAATCTGGCACATACGTGCACGCGTATCCTTGAGGGATCTCCTTAGTCGCTTCGGTCAAGAACTGGTAGTCACTAGGATCACCACCAATCTTGTAGACGACGAATGCCGGTGTAGCCGGCACTTCAGGTGGTGCTGCCAACGCATATGGCAGCGGTGGACGGGACTGGAGCGGCAACTCTCCTTGATGCGTCCCGAGAGCTGGTCCCGACGGCGAGTACCGGTGGCTCATGATCTCCTGGATCACGCGCGGAGCGAGACGCTCCAACACGTTGACCAGGTTTTCAGAGTGGCGGTGTAGCGAGTGAGCCACCAAGTAGTTGATCTCCTGCCGTAGGCCCCTGGTGCGTTCCTCCGATGGGGCAGAGAGATCTATCCCATCGAGTGCACCTTGCGGTGAGAATCCCTTCCATCTGATGCCATGGGAACGGGTTCTCTGGAAAGAGCCGATGAGGTCGGCTTCGAGGGTGACCTTGATCTCGTCGTATCTCTTCTTGAGCTCGTCGAGCAGCTCCTCGTAGGTGAGCCGGCGTGCCGTCCGCCGCCATCTCGGATGTAGATGGCGATGTGGTTGATGTAGACGATTGTCCCACCGGGCATGCCGAGAATGTGTTGACTTGCCAAAACCCACCGGCGGGCGGCGGCTGTCAACACGGTGGAGAGCCGGGAAGAGCCTAGAGCTGCGGCTGGCCGAGACCCCTCCGAGCGACGGCCCGCAATGCTCTTCTGGTCACACGCGGCGTTGCGAAGTGCAAGGGCGTGCCACCGGACCTATACCTGGTCAGGAAGGTGATGGGGATGCCTCGCTTAGTTCCCGCATGGCATACACGTAAACATTAAATACGAGCCTCGATCGGCTCTCGGGTTATCCCGTGAATCGGCTCAAAGAGCCGATTCACCCATGATCCGTACGGGGTGCACGAATACTTGGTGATCCTGCTTGATCAAGATATAGCTAATGAGATCTACGACGATTTAGGGTTTTCACCGCATAATCGGATCATCCTACTCCGGAGTTGGGCCTCGCGGCCACGCACGGTGCTCATAAGCCGATCCTAAACAAGGCCTAAAAACCAACATGACGTTGATCCTCGGAACATCCTGTTTAGGACTTGTGAACGCCACCCTACGTGCCGCTGGATCCTCCACCCCTTTGTAAGGCCTAACTATTGCAGATATTAAACTAATCCTTGCAGAGCAAGGAGCAATCGTAACGGATCAGATCTACTAGATGATGAATAAGCAGGGTGCCGCCCCCACGCCTAAGATAGGCGTGAGGGCGGCTAGACATGCAAGGGCTGCACTACGTAAGCATGTTATACGAAGAGCTATGCTAACCCTAACACATCTATGATAACTACGTTGCTCGCCATCAAAGACGCTTCAGTACGAGCAACGCATGAACAACGTGGAGCTTGTGCTGCCTAGATCGCAAGATGCGATCTAGGCAGACATGTCGCTACCCGATTGAAACCCTCGAGATGAAGGAGTTGGCGATGCGCCGAGATTGGTTTGTTTTGGGTTGAACGTGAGTTGTTGTTTATTCCATAAACCCTAGATACATATTTATAGTCCGAGCGGACTTTCTAATCGTGGGAATAGTCCCAACCGGGCACGGGCCCAAATCTAACTAACCAACACGTATCCTATTATATTACAGATACAAGGGCAAACTAGCCCAAACTTGCTAAGCAAGGCCGATTCACGTATATTCTTCAACATAAAATCTTCAAGTCCACCTTGGTCGCGGCCCACCTCTGACTCGGTCAAATTCTGGTGATAACAACTATTCACATATCATTTGTCTTTTTTGTGCCAGCTAGAAAATTTCATTTTTTTGATGAAGCTTCACAGATGCTTACTCATCTGTGACCTCTGGAGGCGTGGAGCAATACACAACATAATATGTGTCCCAGTTTTGATTTTCTTCATATTTTTTAAAAGTGCAGAAGTGTGATATCCGATAATAGGATGCGGGTGCAACTAGTTGCAAATGAGATGCTATGCATGCTGATATGATATGTCTTTTGTCGTGGCCCCATCCTACTTCTGCATTTTCTTTACGGCCATATTTTAGTAGTTGCGACCTGGACGTGATCGGACTAGTCGATACCCGATAGTAGTCGTAGTACTTGTACAACTTCTGCATGTGGCGTACAAGATGGTTGTAGAAGCCTCTAGAGTAGTAGTACTAGCTAACGGATAGTAGATTATATCTGGAGAAACTGACATAGCCATTGATATGACAAGACTATACCCGGATTTGGACGCATTGCAGTGGCTCCATCAATGTTCCGCTATGATGGTCAATTTTACTGCTACAGCAGATTGTCGACGCAGAGGATTCCTTGGCTTCCGCGCAAGACCCTTCCTAAAGAAGGCATCTGCTCTGGCCCATTGATTCTATATGGACGGTTCCAGATTGCTTCATGTGTTTTTTGTACAGTATCAGATACTAGGTTTTCCTTCCCTCCCTATTAGGGGTTGTTTGGTTTAGGGGATAGGTTTATGGGATGAGAGTATCCCCAACCACCTGGCTAGGGATAGCCAATTTTTGTTGTTTGGTTGTGTAGGAATTGAGTGTAGGACGAGAGGTGGTTAGTGGTAGTATAGATTTTTTTTGTTTGCTCGAAATGTTATGGGTGGCTATAAGATGGTGAGATTATCTCTACACACATCAAATATACCACACATCCTATTTTTATAGCCCAAAAAAAAACATAACCGGTGGTATGTGAATTGATCTGGGTACAAATATTACACAACCGTACAAATATTCAAATCCTATAGTCAAATCCTACATAACTCCTATAGTCAAATCCTACATAACTCCTATACAAATTGTACGAATCAAAGGATATGATTTCCCCCCTATATAGCTTGTTTGATTTGAAGAATTGAATCCTCCAAAATTTCTATGTATTGTTTTCTTATACTAGTACAACCCTATAGGATTTCTAATAAGAGGTTAGACCTCTTGGAAAAATTCATATGCATTTGTGACAACTATGCTATGCACTCTCAATCTCTAGTAGAAATTTCCTATGATACCATCACACACCTAGTTTTACCAATTCCCGTAGATTTTCCCGTAGGATTCAAGGAGGCATATGTCATAGCGATTCTCCATTTTTCTATCATATGAACATGCCCTCTCAGTTTGAGTGATGCAAAGTGGCCACTATAAGATTTATTTAGTCAGATTAATTGGTCATGCATACACTAGTTGTTTTCTATCTTTCCCTACACATGTCAATTAGCGAAATTTATAAGTAAAATTCTAAAATTCAAATAAATTGCTGAAAATTGGAAATAATATTACAGTTGTAGCAAATTACTTAAATCGATCCAGAAAATATGTACATGGCTTCAAGAATCTTTTTGCCGAGCTGAGTAGTCCGTAAAGAACGTCCCTTTCGTCAAGCTGACATGGCCTTTGATTTGACAAGAGAACACTAATATTTTGGACCTGAATCAGAGTGGTGAAGGCGTATAGCTCGATCAATGCAATGGTATGATGGCTATGCAGCTATACCTATATAGAAGTAGACTACTACTCGTAGTAGACTTTACGACACAGAGATTTGGCTTCCGCGGCCGACCCCGAACAAGATTCATTTACATTGCTGATATATCTTTTCACTGACATTGAATCACTGAAACTTGGGGTCCGCCTGTGGCAGGACCAGCCTGTCAATGGCCCAAAGTCTTATGTGCTCCCGCCCTTCGATTTTGGATGGACAGACAAGATTGCCCAGTCCCATCCCTGTCCTGTTAGTTCCAGTTTCATCCTCCTCCCCGGGGAACCCTCCCCAGAGAGCTCTACACCGACCCCTTCTATCCGCACCTGCTTGTCCCTTCCTTCTTCCTCCAGCGATTCATCCCTCGTTCAACAAGTTGTCTGAGACTAAATCCGCGGTGAAATCCATCCCGGTGAAAGTCCTGCAAACTCCGACTTCGAAAGTGTACCAGCGGCGCCGGCGAACAGGCATGTCTGCGCTTCCATAGCAAGCTCAGTCTGCTTCGGGCTTGTTGGGTCAGGGCAGAGTAATCCAGCAAGAGTCCTGGTAGGTTTTTATCGCCATGTGCTTTCTTTGCTCCCATGAACGCAGATTACAGCAAGGCAAACAGATCCAACTATTTTTTTATCCGGGAGAACCAGCTATTTGACCGTCTTTCTTCCAGGGCCACCCGTTCAAGTGTCGCCCTTCCTACCGATGCCGAGAAATCGCCCGTGTTTCACCAAGATGGTGGGTACGAAGCTCCCCGGTATGTTTCCATCGCCATGCCGAAGTTTCTCTGCCTTCTGGCTGGCTAGCGGATCAAACAATTTAACCGTCTTTCTTCCATGGCGGCTGGTTTCGGCGCCATTCCTACCCAAGTTGAGAAATCGCTCGTTTCTCGCTAACCCGGTGGGTACGAAGCTCCCGGGTATGTTTCCATCGCCATGCCGGATTTTCGTTGAGTCCTTGTCGGCAGGCGGTGCCAACTAAACCGGCTATCATCTTCCAGGGCTGACGGTTCCAGGCTCGTGCTTTCTACCGCAGGATCCACTTCGTACTTAGCTATCGAGGACCCGTTGTTTGATGAGCACTTGTTAGCTCTCAAGAGCATTAATAATGTATGCACTATATAATATATATCCATTGCTTTTTTTCTTCCTCTTCATCTCCGTACTGCATGAGGGCTTCTTTAATTCGTAGGACTCCTATAAGAATTGTGTAGCATTTAGATCCTATGGGATTTTTTCCTACATTAGTTGTTTGATTTATAGGAACATATCCTATAGGAACTAATCCTATAGGAATCTAGTAGTGCGAATAATATAGGAATAAAACATTAATTCAACTAGCCATGACATCTCAATCCTATGTTTGTTCCTTTTTTTGAAATGGGGGACATACCACAGCCTCTCGCATCAAAATGATGTATATGGCTGCTTTATTGCTTTCTTCGAGTTCATACACAAATTATGACAACTTCTCACGGATCAGCTAGAGTCGACACAAAGATCCACCAACGAAACATAGAAAACGAGCGGGTGCCAAAAAGGCAAAAACACACCGGTAAGTAATTCTATGAGAAAACCGCCGACCACCCTGGTCTGTAAAAATCCCGTGCGGTCTGTCTCTAGTCGGTTGCACCCGGACTCCATGATATCCTCGCTGATCCTCGGGCGGGAGATAAGAAACATACGGATCTAGTGAATAATCATAGGGATAACTCTGCAAGAAGGGATGAAATTTAGGTTTATTAAACACGAATTCATTTTGTACATTCCAAATAGCCCATAAAATAGCGCATACACCCACTCTAATGTATACAAAATCCTATGCTTTTCCTAATCTTATGATTTTCCTATCCTGTGAATAAAAAAGGATCCCTGATTCGTTACTGGTGAATTTTTCAATGCAAGAAGGGATTATGAGATTATCGGCGACAGTCGCCGAGATCAAGGGCCAGAACATGCATAGGTTTGGTATCCTGAATGCAGAATCAGAGACGAATGCTCAGTCTCCGGGAGAGGAGCAGCCAGTGCGCGTGTATGCATCTTCGGCCGTGTATGTTTCCATTGCCGTGCCGCAGTTTCATCGCCTCCTTGCTGGATGCCAGATCCAACTACTTAACTGTCTTTCTTCCAGGAATGGCGGTTCCATCGTTGAAGAGGTTCCTATGGACAAGGACTTTGCGGCTCTCAGGCATATTGAAGAGGTTGGCACTCCATTTGTTTATTTCTCCCCCTCATCCGCACTCTGCATACTTCATTGCTCTTGAATTTGCAATGCGGGATGTGATAACACGATTCTCCGTGAAGCTTGGACCAGATCAAGGGCCACAACACCAACCTTCATAAGAAAATCCGCCACCTCGTGGGCGGGTGCATTTTAGATCGTGCCATGTCGGAGGAGAATGCCCGTTCCGTGCAATCTTCTTTTGATAAACGGTACTCGGACATTGTCGGCCGAGTGTAAGAAGTTGAAGAAGGAAGTCAAGGAACTACGCGCCCGACCACCGATGAGTGTGGTCACCGACAAGGCTGGTCGGTGTGATTGCAAGCTGTGACTCGTGAAAGTTTTCGACAGGAAGTGGAGTTGCATGCTCGAACATGCGCAATATTTCGAGACGAAGTACTTGAAAGTTCGCACGGAGTGCGATAAGTTGAAGAATGAAGTCGAGTGTCTCCGCTCCCGGCAGCCAACTAGTGCGACATCGGGAGACCGAGGGTGTGCTAATTGCAGCCGAAATTTTGCAATCAATGAAAAGTTGAATTTGGCTTTGTTGTGCAATATAGCAAGACTGTTCCTCCCCTGCCTTCGTCTTTTGGCATAATTGCTTTGTCTTCGAGTATTGACTCCGGAATGCTTCGTATATTTCTGACGGTTTCTGAATTATGTACAACTTTTGTAATATTGGTCAAACTAGTTTTGACCAGGGTTTGTGTAGGGTGGTTGAATTTTTTTGTTGGTCCAAATTGTGTTGTGTGGTCCAAATGTGATGTATCATCACACCACCATGTGCCCCGCCACCCCCAGGTTTTGGTAATGCCATTTGATACATGCTTCATAGAAGGAACATACATTTTTCCGTTAGGGCATGAAAATTTTGAAAAATTCAAACAAAAATGGGAAGAGAGAATGGTAACATCATTTTCCACGTGTTGCCCCTGTGCCAAATTTTGGTTCATTTTAAGAATGTAAGGTGACAAATTACTCGAGGAAGCTAGTTGGAGTAGACGGGCATGGCCGGATTGGCATAGGGGATTTATTTTTTGAAGGATGTTATTTTTCATGGATAATATCTGACACAAACAATAAAATGTTAAGGTCTCATATTTTTCCGAATGATTGTGAATTACTTATGACGTTTAGAAGTATTGGTATACATGAGCCCCACATGAAGTTAAATGGTCCAAGAAAAAAAGGTTTCGTACACGTTTCTCAGAAAGTGGAAAATCGAGTACATGCACGACTTCACGCGTCCACAACTCGATACAGAGAGTCAGAGGCTATAAAATAATCGGCCTCATCGTCTCTCGCGAGCTCATCCTCTCCTCTCCCCCACACTGTGAAAAACCCTCATCAACTCACCGCACCTCCGAGGCATCGACTTCCTCGTTTCCAACCGCAGCAGCATGAAGACAGGTCTTGCGTACGAGGCGGAGCAATCGGCGGCCGCTCGCGCAGAGGATTCCTCTGCGGTAGTGGCCATCGCGGCGGGTGAGGCTTCACCGGGCACCCAGGCCGCTCGTCTCCTCTGCTTGTTTGATTCTTCGACCTCGGTCGAAACGGGCGTCCTGGCCGTCGAGGTGGATAGCAACGCCGTTGCTCCCGCCGAAGATCTGCAAGGCGTTGCAGGCCACCACGGCGAGGTCTTCCTAGACCCGGTGCTGGACGCGGACCTCGACCCCTTCGACGATTTCGGCCCAAACGTTCAGTTCCGGGAGGATGTCGAGGGTGACGACGAGGAGGTGCTCGCTCTTTTACCGAAGCTGTCCCGATCCTCTTTGTGTCATATTACTGTTCACGTGGTTTGCACGAACCTGGTTCTTGATTGATTTGATCTCCTACCTTGTTCTTGTAGACGTACTTGATTCTACGGTTCGTACGGTCGGATTCTAGTTTAATTTCGACTAATCTGCCATGTAGTTGGCTTGATTAGTCATATAATTAATTTATGTGTTCATACTTAGTGGACTTGCAATTGTTGTGGCTTATGTTCATTGCTGTTCATAGGGTTTTCTCGTGATTTAGTATGATTTCTTCTGCCATTTACTTGTTCTACACATTTAATTTTAGGGTTTCTAAGGTTTGCTTATGATAGTGCGGTATTTATTCGATCTGTCATTAAACACCTGATTATTATGTACTTTATAATTCACAGGAATATTCTGATGACATGGACGACAACAAGGAGCGCAGGGACCAGAAGAGCCGCTACGTTCTGAAGCGGCTGAAGTGTGGTGAAATTCGTTTCCGCATGCGTGGGGAGCTATTTTGCCCATTCTGTGGCAAAATCCTCCAGAAGGACATCCGCAGCCTGATCTAGCATGCGACGGGTGTAGGCCTAAGTACATCGGGGAAGCACCGCCCTACAACCAAGGCCAAGGACGCAGCATATGGCCTCTTCCTCCAGAATTACGTCTTGCCTGGCTTGTTCCCGGTCAACGCCCCTGTTGCTGGCCCTCATGCTCCTGGTCCTGTTTAAAGTTCATATGTGTAATCTTATTCCCTTTGGAAGTTCATCATTAAACTCTACTAGTACAACCGTGGTGGTCTTGTGATGTAGTACTCTTTTGATGCATTTGTGATGTAGTAGGAGTAGTACTTTTTTTTGAACTGGTATAGTACTATCTAAGAAAAGTACTCCCTTCGATTCACATTCATTTTACACCAAGAAATATGGATCGGAGTGAGGGAGTAAATTAAACATGGAATCTCGTGCATGAAGCTTGACATATCGATCAGGTTGGCTAGAATGGCAATACAATGCTGCTCATTAGGCAAATGCATGCCATGTAAAGAAGTCTATACTGACATAAAAAAGACTACATTGGGGATGAGAGTCAATTGGGGCATCTACAATACAGAAAATCTTGCTCGTAGCTGATTTTGGCTAAGAGGGTTTTTCTCACATTACATGTGCCACTTTCCTTGTCTGCAAAACAAGTTCCAATAAAGGAAGAGGAAAGAAGAGGACATTGTGGGCGAGATTGAACACCTTTTTTATGTGTTAAGCTGAGGCCTCGTTTAGCTGAGGATTTCGACTTAGGCCTAACAGCATGGGCGTACGCAGGGGGGGCACCCAGAATTGTTGAAAACGTTTTTGATACACCTAATTTAAGTGCTGAAAAAGGCCCAATAAGCCTGTCTCGTATCAAGGATCGACGAGAGACCAGGTGAGCGACCACACAATTCCCCGCCGCGCCGCCGCCAATCTCTCGCTTCGCCCTCTACGCTCTCTCCCGTCCGGGGCTGTCGCCCGCCTGTTAGCCTATCCGCTCGTCACTGCCCCCTTTCTGGACTCCCTCTCGCACTTCGAGGCTTGCGGATGGCCGCCGCTCGACGCTCAAAAGAAGCGGGCTAGGGCTCGGCCGCCGCGCGCGCTGGCCGCCGACCGCCATTGTACACCTTCCCCGGCTCTTCCCGCCGGCCGCCACACCCGCTGCGCTCTAGCAGGTCCACGTCCGGTGTCCGCTTCCGCCTCCCCATTCTCTCGTTTCTATTTCCATGTGCTATACTGTGTGTTAGTGTTAAGTGTTCAAAACATAAAATTGCCCATATTCAGCTATTCTCCCCACATTGAAAAGTTTAGTTTTTAATAATTCCTAAAATAATGAATCGATGTTCAGAAAATGGGTGCTTGTTTTATGTCACAAAAATGTAAAGTACTGAAGATTTTTTCATCACTGAGTTGCATATATGTAGCAAAATGTTGAGGTGGTCGTGGACGATCTCAAAAACGCGGACACGCGGCGCCCGCCCCGCCGGCGGCCGGAGCGGCGGCGGCGAGACGGAAACCCTAGCGCGTGGTTCCACCGAGCTCCTTGTGTTGTACACATTGTTTCTTAGTTTTTCAGAATTTCAAAGTTGATCCGACTATTTTGGCATTCACCCTCCATATTAAGTCGAGCTTCTAAATATCTAAATATCCAAACAGAAATATTGGCATTCAATCTCAATATCCTAGGTTATCAACATTCAACTAAACGCAATGACAAGTCTCCCAATATAAACATCCCAACAGAGCCTTATATATTGTTCATTTGGCAAACGTTTTTCACAATTTTGACGGTGCAAATTTTTTTTTGGGGGTGTGCCCCCCTCCAATTCTTTGCTGCGTCCGCCACTGCCTAACGACTCAGCACACCCACAAATAAATCTCCTTGCGCGCACCACTGTCAGCAAAAATAACAAAATTAGCACGAAAGATTAAGAATGAAGTGAATTTAAGTAACTTGGTTAGCTTTTCAAGCAATATATTCAGAGAAAGAGCACACATGTTCGGCTCGAAATAATCGTAAGAGAAGAACAATAAATCTAAGGCACCCCACTTCATCGGAAGAAGGGGCGCGACAACGCAAGGATTCATACCTTGAGTCGACGCTGGCTCGTAGAAGGGCGGTCGCGCCTCGAGGATGCCGGCGACGTCTCCACCTCGGTATCACATGTGACTGCTTCTCGACGGGCGGTGCGCCGCGCCATGTAGAAGATCTTTCAAAAGAGGAGAGCCCGATGACGCTACTGACGCCTCAACCTTGATAGCACTGGCCTGTTGCTCCGCAATGAGATGCGCCACATGCAAGATTTAGCGGATGCGCCAATTTCAGAGATATGTCATGATCGTTGTAACAATTTTCAACATGATGATGATTTGATCCTGCACTCGTCCTTGAACATAAGTACTAGTACAATCTCACAATTTTTTTATCATTATACTTTGCGAGATTTAGTGGATGCGCCAATTTTAGAGATATGTCATGATCGTTGTAACAAATTTCAACGTGATGATGATTTGATCCTGCACTCGGCCTTGAACATAAGTACTAGTACATTCTCACAATTTTTTTATCATTATACTTTGCGAGATTTAGCGGATGCGCCAAATTTAGAGATAGATCATGATCATGGTAACACACTTTTCAATGTAATGATGATTTGATGTTGCACTCGACCTTGAACATAAGTACTAGTACGGTCTCACAATTTTGTATCATTATACTTTGCAAGTTTTAGCGGATGCGCCCATTTTCAAAGGTAGATCATGATCATGGTAACAAATTTTCAACGTGATGATGATTTGATGTTGCACTCGACCTTGAACAGAAGTACTACTACTTGTCTCACAATTTCTTTATCATTATACTTTGCAAGATTTACCGGATGCGCCAAATTTAGAGATAGATCATGATCATGGTAACAAATTTTCAACGTGATGATGATTTGATGTTGCACTCGGGCTTGAACAGAAGTACCGTCTCACAAGTTCTTTATCATTATACTTTGCAAGATATAGTGGATGCGCCAATTTTAGAGATAGATCATGATCATGGTAACAAATTTTCAACGTGATGATGATTTGCTGTTGCACTCGGCCTAGAAGAGAAGTACTAGTACGGTCTCACAATTATTTTTATCATTATACTTTGCAAGATCTAGCGGATACGCTAATTTCGAGAGATAGAACATGATCATGGTAGTGACCGTTATTTAATGTTATGATGATTTGATTTTGCACTCGGCCTTGAACGAGAGGTACTAGTACGGTGTCACAATTTTTTATCATTATACTTGGACGGTAGCCAAATTCAAAATCTCATAGCGGCAAATCTTCCCGCCCACAAAATACAAAAATTTCACACGCTTTCAAATTCCCATTCTACCCCTGTGGAGATGACAGCAAAGTCGGTTGGTGGGGGGGTATGCCCGTCATTTTTTGGATCACCACCTCCCTAGCCCGGAAACCCTCCCAAAAAAAATTCATTTCCCTCAGACCACCCACCGGAACTTCCCAAGTCCCTCTCTCCCACCTCCACGACCACCGCACCGGAACATCCCCGCCGGACTTCCCTGGCCTACCCGAGCCCTCGCGATCCTCATCATCCGGCTGCCTGCCGGAGCCGCTTCATCGACGCCGTCATCAACCGGACCGGATCATCCCCGCCGAACCTCGAAACCATATGCTCATCCAGCAGTCTACTGCGGTCGCTTCGGCTTCGGTATCGTCCACCCCACCGGAGCCGCTTCGCCGGATCCGTCGTCCACCGCATCCGATCTTGCTCACCGACACCGCTGTGCATGAACCGGATCTGCTTCACCGGCGCCGTGCATGATCTAAACTCTTCTACTGTCGCTTTTCTATTGCTTGCCTGCAAGTTCTTGTTTACTCTTGGGGGAACCTTGTTTGTGCTAACGACGCGCCATTACGTTTTTGCGAGATGAGATGAGTAACCATGAAGTGTAATGGCCGTCTCTCCAACCCCAAGTAGCACATGTAGCGTACTTCATCACCGGATCTATCAACCCCGGGAAGATCTCGTCGTGACTCCCACGAGTGCTTCTCCTAATGTAAGTCACTTGTTTTAGCGCCATGTTACGGGTTCGGATGCTTGTTTGTCCGAAGCTCTTTTAGTTCATTCCTAGCTATGACCGTAATACCTTGCTATTTTCTACTTCATTGCTAACTTTAAGCGATTGAACATTTTGGTTTGCATTCCCTGCTCTGTAGATGTAGCCATCATAACTTCTATCTTGCTCAGTCGTTGTTACAAAAATTATAGGCTTCTACTATTTTGTTCATGCCAATCTTGTTCTCTCTGAACATGTTGGTTTGTATTCCCTGTACTACAGGTGATGCCATTGTTATTTCTATCTACCTCGTCGTAAGCTAACAAAGTAACTGCCTATATGTATTGCTCATTACAACTTTATATCCCGAAACAAATTGGTTTGTTTCCCTTATCTACAAGTTTATGAGTGATGCCATTATAACTCCTATCTGTTTTATTCCTAGCTATTATAGTAACATCCTGCTATTATTTAGTTCATGGCCAATTTTATGTAATTGCACATGTTGGTTCGCATTCCCTGCTCTATAGCTTTTGGCATCGTAACTTCTATATTTGGTTTACATTCCTCGTTTGTGTAGATCTAGCCATCATAACTTTATCTTGCTCAGTCGTCGTTACAAAACTTATGGCCTGCTACTATGTTGTTTGCGCCAATTTTTTACTCCATGAACATGTTTGCTTGCATTCCCTGTACTACAGGTGATGCCATTGTTTTGTATCTAGTTCATTCTAAGCTAACAAAGTAAGGACTTAGTTTGGCATGCTATCACTCTGCTATCTAGCCTGTAGTACAAATATACTTGTCATACTACTAGATAATAATTTTGTGTGCCATCTTATTCTTCAAAAGCTGCATTATTGACTTGTTTCTCTGATTTGGCATGACACTCACATATTGAATGCTGAACATATTGGTTTGCATTCCCTCTTATACAAGTTCACAGGTGATCCCACTATATTACGTATCCGGTCCATCCTAAGCTCCGACATTAACTATCCTCTATGTGTTGCTCATTACAAGTTTATATCCCGAAACATCTTGATTTGCATCCCCTTCACTACAAGTTCAGGAGTATTATTTAGTTCACGTCCAATTTGAAGTAATTGCACTTGGCACATGTTGGGTCACATTCCCTCCTCTTTAGCTTTTGCCATCGTAACTTCTATTTTTGGTTTACATTCCTCGCTTTCTGTAGATGTAGCCATCATAACTTCATCTTGCTCGGTCGTTGTTACAAAATTTATAGCTCGCTACTATGTTGTTCATGCCAATTTTGTACTCCTCGAACATGTTGGTTTGCATGGGACTCGACGAGTAGTAAGTCTCTTTGTTTCATTTTAACGTGCTCTGTTATATTGGTTGTTGGTATGCGGCATGCACTCTTTGTTTGCTTATTGTGCGCATTACAACGATCTTGTTATAACGACGAAATGATGAGTTCCAAATTCTTTGGCAAACAATATTGTAGTGTCTTTGCCTTTCCATTGTTGATGTCTTAACTTGTAATGTCTTTGTTTCAGATATAGGTGGTGCATGGACAACTTAAAAGATTGCCGAATGGCTTCATTGAATTGCTAGGTTTAATTACCATTCAATTTCTGCAGGTTACTGTAATATTTTTCAAAGCCTTGCGGTGATGTAATATTTAATTAGTTTTTATAGTTCTTTCGCGCATTTTTTCTATGGTGCTCGTGGTAAGTGAGGCTATCCGAGCGAAATCATGTCTTGCGTAAATATTCTCGGTATCTAAATCACAAATTCCCATCCCTTAAACGCCCCAATTAAGCGGAATCACATATGTGCCGGCCCGCAAAATCCTAAAGCGCCTATTTTGCCAGGCATATAAACAGCAACTAAATGGGCTGGCCCACTTACTTATTGGGCCAGCCCACTTGATTTATCGTGGACCCCACACTCTACTTGGGCCGGCCCACTTGCTTCTGTTGTGGACCCCACTATCAAATGGGCCGGCCCATTAAAAGGATAGTGGGACCCATATGTGTTTTGGCCCGGCCCACTATCTTGTTGGGCCGGCCCAATTGCTTCTGTGGTGGACCCCACATACAAAGCCGGACCGGCCCGTTAACGGGAAAGTGGGACCCACTTGTGTTTTTGGCCGGCCCGCTATCTTGTTGGGCCGACCCAATTACGTTATGGTGGACCCCACTTACAAGCCGGGCCGACCCTTTAACGAGGAATGTGGGACCAACCGGTGTTCTTGGCCGGCCCGCTATCTTATTGGGCCGGCCCACTTGCTATATCGTGGACCCCACTTGCTCAATGGGCCGGCCCTTTAACGGGAATGTGGGACCCACTGTGTTTTTGGCCGGCCCACTTTCTTGTTGGGCCGGCCAATTACGTTATGGTGGACCCCACATACTAAATGGGCGGCCCTTTAGCCTGGAAAGTGGGACCCACCTGTGTTTTTGGCCCGACCCACTAACTTCTTGGGCCGGCCCACTTGCTATATGGTGGACCCCACATACTAAATGGGCCGGCCCTTTAACAGGAAAGTGGGACCCACCTGTGATTTTGGCCCGACCCACTAGCTTGTTGGGCTAGCCCATTTAATCTATTGTGGACCCCACGTACTAAATGGGCCGGCCCTATAGGAGGAAAATGGGACCCACAGGCTAATTGGGCCGGCCCAATAACTTCTTGGGCCGGCCCACTTGCTTTAAGGTGGACCCCACTTGGTAAATGGGTCGGCCCAATAACGGAAAGTGGGTCCCACATGTTTTGTGGGCCGGCCCTTTTGCTGTTGACCGGTCAAACGAGTGCATTCGGCCGGCCCACATGCTTAGTGGGCGGCCCATTAATGTTTTGACCGATCAACCTTAGAGGTTAGGCCGGCCCACGTAACTAATGAACCGGCCCGGCTATATAGTTGACCGGTCAAACTAAGTCGGCTGGCCCGGCCCGCAAACATAATGGGCCGGCCCGCTTAAGACGTGGCGAGGCCTCGTGTGGGCCTACCATCTACCACGGGGTTTCGGCGGTTAACGCCGTTAGCTGCCGGTTAACGGCGTCCGCCACGTGTCGGTTGCATAACGTCGGCGGTCAACGGGCTCCCGGAAACACTTCGCAACGGTCCGATTTTCCGTGGCGGAAGGGCGCCCAAGCGCGACGGACCGAAAAAATCGTCGTAGGACTTTGCCTGACGCAGTTTCGACAACAGAACCCATATCGTCGGGTTAGGCCCATAGGCGACGAAAAATACCCCTTAGCGGACGATTTTGAGACGTTGTCTATCAGAACTTTTCTTGTAGTGAAGGTCTTTCATTGAAAAACTATTATTCAAATAACCTTTTACACTGCTTAATAGTTCTATATCATTCCCAATCAATAATATGTCATCTACATATAATATCAGGAATGCTACATAGCTCCCACTTACTTTCTTGTAAATACGAGGCCTCTCCATGACACCTTGTATAAACCCGAAGTCTTTGGTCACCTTATCAAAGCGTCGGTTCCAACTTCTCGATGCTTGCTTCAGTCCATAAATTGAACGCTGAAGTTTGCATACTTTGTCAGCATTTTTAGGATCGACAAAACCTTTGGGTTGTACCATATACAACTCTTTAATTTCCTAATGCACCGTACTTTAATTTCCTAATGCACCGTCGATACGAATGTGAAAATTAACCTCTTCTTTCGTTCGCTCCGACGACGACGTCGTTGCATTTCATGCAGGGTTACTGATGAACCATGAGACTGATCTGGAGAACCACACACTACGCATGGAATACATAGGAAATGGCCCAGAATTCCGGTGACCATAATAAAATGAGCATGCTATACGATCGAACAAGGGCCCTTGATATATTCACCTATATTCTATTACTTAGTATTAGTTAATTGAATTCCTACTCGTGATGTATTATTTCTGTGTGTGTTTATATATGCTACACAACGCGTTGAATAAAGTACATTGTTGGCGCGTCCACGCTGATCAACTTGAAAATACACCATGCGTAATTTTTACAGATGCATATCTATTTTTTTTTAGATCAACAGGGGTCACACCCCCACTCCATTTCATTGAAAGAAGCCAAAGTTTTTATAGAAATGAAAACACAACCAAAGCTAAAGAACCAGATTATTCGCTGGGGAGTTTGGCTGCCATCCCAGCCAAATCCGAAATACCAGCTAAAACCTGAGAAAGTTTAAAAATACAGTTTCGAAGACTGAACGACGACTAAGGAAAGTAAACTGAAGCCGAATAGATCGATTACAGACTTAGAAGGAAAACAGGACCATGCACTAACAAGAAAGTTCTTTCCTCGACACTTTGCCAGATCTTTTTTTATCTCCTTTCTCTCTTCCCTGGTTTTCCTTCTGTTCTCCACAGAGGTGATCAAGTGACCACATAGATCTTGTGGGATTCGCCAGGATTTTCCAGGAGGTAGGCCAGTGTCGCCCTGCCTTCGTAGCTCGAGTTCCAGGTAGAAATCCAGTCGAAGGAAGGGCACCTTACCCCACTGGGAGGCAGAGAGGAGCTTTTAAACTGGCTAGCAGCAGGTCCATGAACTGAACATTTCTTCTAGAGTCTAGATCGTTGAAAGGTTTCACCCAATCTCGAAGGAGAAAGAGAACCCTTCGCCACACCTGTTTCACATTTATCCAAGTAGTCTTGCTAAACACAAAGCTATTCCTATTAAGCCATAATCCCCACAGAACAGCAGAAGAAGCAACATTAAAATGCATGAATTTCTTATTACAAAGCCATTTTGAAGCAATGGATTCAAAATTGGTGACATGCACTTCAAAAACTCCTTCAAACATGTTCCAAATGGATTTAGCCACCACACATTCAAACATAAGGTGTTGCATTGATTCAAATTCAGAGCACATCTCACAATTCATGGGTTTTGGAATACCTCTAGCTCTCAGATTATCTCTAGTCATGATCTTGTTTTGAGAAAAAAGCCATAGGAAAACTTGGATCCTAGGAGGGATCTTCAGTTTCCATACAACAGGTAAATAAATGGGTGTAACACCCTTAAAATTGATAATAGCATAAAGAGAGCTGGAGGAATAAACCCCAGATGAGTTATATTTCCAGATAAGCTGATCCTCATCCTGGGAAAAGGAAATGATTTTAGCAATCTCGAGCAGCTCATACCATTGAGCCATCATGTCCTCGGTAAAGGTTCTTCTAAAAGTGCCTCTGATTTCATGACCATCCCAGATGTCAAAGATAGTTTTGTTTTGTTGATTAGAAACAAAATATAAATCCCAAAATTGAGTGGCCAAGGGAGAATTACCAAACCAAATATCCTCCCAAAACTTTATGAATTTACCATTTCCTACATGCCATTTATACCCAAATTTCACTGCCTTAGATGCCCACATAACACCTTTCCAAAAGGTGGAAGGCTGGAGATCATGACAGGACAAAATGTTTGGGTTTTTAGTATTATACTTAGCATCTAGAACCCTTCTCCACAAATCCCCTTCACTCTGGATGTACCTCTTAATCCAAGATCCTATCAAACATATATTTAGATCTTGTAGGTTTGGAATACCTAACCCTCCAAAATCCTTTTTTCATACAAATGAAAGGCCAATTGACCAAATGTATTTTATGATTGCCTTCTTCATCATTCCGCATGAAGTTGGCCATCTGGATGTCAATCAAATGTAAAGCCCACTTTCGAAATTTCAAGAAAGAAAGAAAGAAGATAAATGAGAATACTAGCTAGGCAAGATTGGATGAGAATTATCTTGGCAGCAGAAGATAGAAGTTTCCCTCTCCACCCAGTAATTCTTTTGAGAATATTCTCAATGAGAGGCTGCAAATCCTCTCTTCTCAGCCTATCATGATGCAGAGGGATACCTAGATATTTAACAGGGAACCCCCCATAACACATTGGAAAATGTCTAGGAAGGGTTGGGTCTCAACAGCATCCATATTAATGGGAATAAGTTCACTTTTATGAAAGTTTACCCTCATGCCAGAAATTTGTTCAAAACAAGTAAGAATCCATCTTAGATTTAAAGCAACTCTACGGTCGTTTTTAAGAAACAATAAGGTATCATCAGCATATTGGAGGCTAACAATTCCTCCAGGGAGAAAATTAGGACAAAGCCCACTAATCAACCATCCTTCCGTTCCTTTTACTAGAAAACATCTACAATGCAATTGAATAAGAGAGGGGCAATGGGGCCCCCCCGTCTCAAACCCTTCCCAGTTAAGACAAAGTCACCCTTAGTATCATTCACTTTTACCCCAACATATCCTCCCTTAATTATCTTCTACACTACTTAAAAAGAAGGAACATGTTCCCTATTCTGCCTAGCCACCACTACGACCATATTTTTCGTCGTCCGTCGCTCCGCTTCGTCGTCCCGCAAACCATGACTCCCAAAAAACGCTTCGTTAAAACATCCTTCGTCAACGCACCCATGACCATCTAAAAAAACGCATCTCAAAAAAAAACGCACCCATCAACACAGAGCAGCTGCCGCCCCTCTCCCTCTCCCATCTACACGCCGCCCTCTCCCAGATTGAGGCCTTTCCCCGGTCTGTGCGTCGTCGGAAGCCCGCCGGTGTGCATGCTCTTCCGTTCCTCACTCTTTCTTCCACAACGCCGCTGTCCGCCAATGACCTATGCCGTCCCCGACCTCCAGATCCGTCGTCCTTGATCGAGATTCTCCGCTGTCTCCGCGCTGGCCTTTTCCCCGTACAGGACCAGATCCTTCCGACCTCGAGCTCCTCCGCCTCCTGCCAATCCCGTCCAGGTGCGGCTTTTGCAGGCTGCATCGCTGCTTGCCCAAAGATTAATTCTTCTTTGTTTTTTATTTGTTTTGTTCTTCCCTACTTTTCCTGCGCAGTGAGGTTTCGTTTGTATATGGTGGTGTTTGCCTCAAATTCTCCAAACTGAGATACATTGACTTTTATGTTGGTTCTTTTAACAGTATGTGGCATTTCGTCAGGTAGTGGTTGCTGCTATGAACATGGCCAAAAGACCTAAAAATGTTGCCATTATGACATGTCTAGCGGTCTGTGATTTAATATGTTGCCTATTTCTTTCAGTTCCTTTTCCGGTTCTACATCCATCTATTGTTGGATGTTGCACAACTTCAGATTTTGCTCCTGACATGCTTGGTAAAATGCGTGAACCGTTCGGACTAGGTAAAACTTGTAAGAAACCATTGATTTAATTTTGTATTCTCATTTCTTAAGTTGTCAACTAAAAAAATATCCACTGAGATAGGTCCTAATTGAATATCTGAACATTGTCAGCATTTTTTGTTAATAATAAATTCAGTTGCATCACTAGGCAACTCTATTATTCGGGGCAATAAATAATGTAAAATTAATCCATGTCGTGGATGCCGTATATATCAATCGGGTAAACTGGCTCGCATGTTTTCTGTTAGCTCGGGATTTCTGTTAGCAGTGAAAATGATTATTAGTCCAGGTGTGGATTTATATAAACAAGATAGATGCAGGACCTTGATTCACGATGTATGAAATATGAAGCAAGTTGAGTATGATTACTTTCTCAAAGTTACAAGCCGTGTACAACTTGAAATGGTTCTCGAAAACAATACTCAGGGTTGATTGCATTTGTTATTGGGAAAGGTTCTGGCAGTTTCTTTTGTCATATGTTGGACTTTTTGTTGTTTATGTATCCATTCTCATGACCTAACAATGTTTCTAATATATGGAGGTGTATGTGTCAGCTTCCACAAATCAGTTTACATGTGCAGTTAGTTTTCCATTCTAAATGACTAAAGTTGCTTTCTCTTCAAAAATATGTTGTTACGGCTTAAGTGGTTAGGAAAGAATATAATATACAGAGAGGGACTATTAAAGCATGAGGTGCTAATGAGTCCTGAATTTGATATAAATGGTAGATCACTTCTATGTTTTTTCCACTACCAATTTTGCTGCAACTCCATATGTTTAAATTGCATGCATCCAACATTGAAGGTTAGTGTCGCGGCAGAGTTGTGTGGGACGTGGCAGCAGAAGAGGAGGTGATGCATGGCGGGCAGTGAGTTTTGCCTGGCGCGACGGCAGAAAGGGGAGGCTCGGGAGATGCAGCACGGGGGCAGAATGAGCGGTGCGTGGTGGCAACCCAACGAGCCATTGGGGAATCAGAAGAAGAACAAAACTATGTTGGGACACCGGGTTATAGGGGAAAGGGGCTAGCTAGAAAATGCTTCTTCTCCCCATAAGGTGCAAAGCTTCTGGAAGAAGGAGACATCAAAGTGAATGAAGAGAGTACATGAAGAGGAAGGTAATATACGTTACCGATTCCTGTTACTGTGTGAGCTCTACCCATGTTTTTATACCATTTGTATGATTATGCATTGTTTGTGTACAATTTCTGATGCGTGATTCTGCAACGGGTTTCTTCTATTTGTCCAATTGAATCTATTGACAATAGCTGTGATGGTTCTAAGCTGGAGGACGTTGGTGAAGAGGCTACCACGCTCCAGGAAGAGACAAAACTCTATTTTTAACGGACTTCAGGTTATATGTATCCCACCTCGGATATCGCTGCTTACGCTGATTCTGTACATAACTACTGCAGATATCTTCATGCGTTTTGTAAATAAAAAGTTTATTTGTAGGAAATTGATGGAGATTCAAAACTTGTTTGTGTCCATGATTCTGCAATTCAATGCTGATTGAAGTTTATGATTTCATCATTCAGGTAGAAATTAAGTTTTTTTGCATATCACCAATTATTTATTGAAACTTACTTAAAAAATGGTTGAGGTCAAATTTGCAGTAGATTTCAAGATGTCTCGCTGGTCCTTGATCTGAATTTTTATCTTGATTCAAACTATTACGGGAACACGTGGCCGTTAGATGCCTGTTGTTGAACCATGTCTGCTTGATATCATGCTGATAGATACCTCTGTAGCAGATACCGGAACTTTGGATTTCTCAGTGGATGCTCCTGATTACTCATTCCACATGCAGAGGTATATGCTCAGGGCTCTTGGTCATCGAATGGAAATACACAGCAGAGAAGATCAATTGTTCCAAAGTGGAGATTATGAGAGGTTGACTATAGAACAGAGTAAAGTAATATGACTGTACACCTATTAGCTCATGATTGTCGTTTTTTGCGTAGCAATATCTTACACTAATGGATTTCTGGACATATGGACCATGCATTCATTTTTTTATGTTGGCCGGTGAAACAATCTGTCCAGCGTAGGTCATAGTCACTTTGGTTGAGCCTGTTATGTTTCCCACATGTAATATTTACATGGATATGTTGTCATTGTTTTTATGCCAGAGAGTAAAATGAAATAGGCTGAGTAGCAAAATTGACGTACTGTGACAATTTTATTTAGTGTATTCTCACCATGCAACTGTTTTTTTGATCATGCAGAGCTCAATTCTTTGGAACTGCTAGGTGGTTTATTGTTTACTGCGTAGTTCTCATAGGATTCTTTCTCAACATGATTATGCTTGATGGGTTTCAGCTGAAGTGAGGGGATTCAAATGCTACACTAGGTGTGTTAGGTAAGGGTAATAGAAAAGAAGAAACCACAGATTTATTCACCGTTATCTTGGGAAATGGTTTAGCACATGCTGTTGTCAACAAAGTTGCTAGAGGAGCTTGATGATGCTTTTTAGTTTTCCTTTAATATTGTACCAATACGAAGTACAATTTATGTTTGACATATATGCTTTTACATGAGAGCCTCTACTACTGATCCTTGTAAAAAATGAGAATTGTTGGTTAGAAGAAAACCTGTAAAGATAAGATTTGTTTTGTACTGGACTAAAATAAATGCGTAACTATGAAGTCGAGATGATTAATTATGTGTTTGGTAAGAACCACAGCTTGGTAAGTTGGTCGCATTGTGTTCAAATCAGTTTGCTTTTTCATTCTGAATTTGTCACATGTAATTTCCTGATTTTGATTCTTTTTCCTGAATAGGTCCAGGACTTCTGTAAACTAGACAAAATTCTCTTTGATTTATGACATGTCGGGAGCATCATCCATTGCTATTGAATTTTTAGTAGTTTCAAATGAAATTGCCAGTGATATATCTTCAGAGCCATCTATTACTTTGAAACAGACTAAAGAGTTCTATTTACCAGTGGCTACGGACAAGTGGTACATATATGAGGTCCAGTATTATTATTTATCATTAATACTTGATTTGTCACAAAGTAGAGGGCCATTGTAGTACAGCTCGTGGAGCACGACGGAGCATATCCGTGTCTTCACGAACCTTCCTCACCCAAACGACGCTCACCGGCCATAGCCATCAATTGTCTGCCACGCAAGGATAAAGGATCGGTACACGTGCCGCCGCGCCACCATCCCTGTCAACCTATGGTCGATGCAAATGCAGAAGCTAAGGAGTATGGGAGCAGGTGACATCATGCATGATCCCACTTCGTTGATCACTCTTGTCGCTTTAATTTTGGCCAGGGTGAAAATTTTATTTAGAAATATCATTAGATGGTTTCTAATGAAGTTGTTACCTGTGGTCAGGCGTATGGAATCTGTAGTATGGCGGTAGATGGAAATGATATAATTGTTTTGTACAGAGCAAATCACATAGCCTGGGAAATGGCTATAACTGAAGGAAGGATTATTTTGATCAAGGTAACAGGATCAAACAGGAAACTGCAGCTGTACCAAGATTAATTAGGTAACAAGATCAAACAGGAATAGCATAATTGTGTAAGCCCACAGTACAAACTTGTGGGCGACGGTAAATTTGAAATGACATCGTAGCTAGGATTCATATCTGGGAGAAAAACAAGGACATGAGAATCTGCAAATAGTTACATGTTTGCGTGTGTGGCTCTTACTTCTTGACTGTGTCCAATGGCATTCCTAGAATATGCATTTCTAGGAAATTAGTAGAAGCAGTGTAGCATTCCAACAGTCCATCTATCTTATTTTCTAGCATTTGCCAATATCTTTTTATTTTAGGTAATTCATATATGGACAGATAAGCAAGACTAAATATTATGTAAATATAATGCATTTAACCCTCCCATGGCTGAACTCTATGTGTGGCCTACTGACCTGCGATAGTTCAGACATGTAATGGATCCACTGTGGCTGCATAATCAAGCTAATATGTCATATGTTTACAACAGATTTTTTTTTACCATGGTATTCTATCAGTTTTGTTGGTCTCTGAAGAATACAAAAGTTTTCTTATAATTATTGTTCCTTTCCCAGTTTTTGTTTGGAGGAAGTTTCTGTCAGTTGTTTTTTGGTCTGAAGAGTGCATGTAAACAGAAAAGGTTGGTTGCACTTACTGTTCCTTTTAGAGATATGGTATTTCCTTGGTCTTATGTATTTAATTCGCGTTATTGCCTGACTTAGAGCATCTATAATGTTATAGTTCCGAGACAACCTACTGTTCTATGTGGCAAAAAAAAATACCAATTTAGCATGTGTGTTTTATTATTTTGAACAAGGTCAAATCTCTGTGTACCTATACCAAGTGATTTTGCATTTGTTCTAGATGTACATGATGCAGGACCTTCTATTCTCTACCATTTTTTATATTATCTATGTTGTTTCTTCTCTGGTTCAGGCACATAGTGTTACTTATTTTTTGTTACTTTCATGTATTGTTAAGAGTCCTGATGCTGAACATTTTATCCAAAGTTCACTGTCAGTGCGTCCAAATTTTACATTTCGGAGTACTTCGCAGCGTAAGAAACTGGGAAATCGTCCACGGGGGAGCTGGCCCGCGTGAAGCTACCATAGGCTTTTTTCCAGGCCATCAATGTCTAATCCACTGCGATTATTTCTAGCCAAAGCCAGAGTTCCAGTGCGGTGATCAATTGGAGTAGCTACTCACATGGTTGAAGCAAAACAATTTTGAGAATGTTGTGTAGCATATGATTCATAAATTATGTGTTCAGAGATTTTAGTTTCTTCTGATAGGAATAGATGATCATTAATTTACCAACTCGTTGCAGTTTTTAGGGTAATCTCCTGAGAGATTCACATCTGACAAAGAGCCTATAGCATAGTTGTGTCTACTGGATGGATGAAAAACTTTTGTTTGAAATAAGTTAGAAATAGAATTGGGTTACGCTGAGAGATACAGTGAGATGTCCCATCTAATTCCCGGGGCTTGTTTCCGCCAAGGCCTAGCAATATCAGACTTTTCCATGCGCTTGGATATTCATGTTATAGGTTCCACGATTCCTTATTGAAAATGTTATTCACAAGACATGTTCTCATGTAGCCTAAGCGAATTGGTGCGCTATTGTGGTCGCTGACGATCCCGCCCAAACCAGATTGTGGGCTGTCAAATTGACATACAAGAAGGAAGCCATTTGGCCTTTGTCCAGAGACAAGAGGTCAAGAGTTTGACGTGTCACCGGGACTCCTCCAGAGATGTGTTAGAGAAATGTTATAGTTAGCTATACCGGAGTCAAGAAATCGTAGGGCAGCTTCTTGCAGGCCCTGTCGCCGCCACGGCTATCACCAATGATGGTGCAGAGGGCCAAATAATGTGGTCTCTAGCGCTAGAGAACTGTCACCTCTGATGCTTTGCTACCTGGAAGGTCAGCGAACAATATGAAATTGTGTATCTTGGCACATGAGAACAAGATTTTGACCATGAAATTAACTATTATGGAGTCATGGAGATCTTTTATGAGACAATAATACATCCAAAAAGAGAGGTTCTTGAGTTGACAGTTATGATGTCTCAGAACACATGTGTGGGACTTACCGCAAAAGAGTATTTACCGCATAAGAGTAACTCGAAGATCTGGATCTTGGAATCACATAGATGCACAACAATGTTGTCTTGTTATTGCGTTTGATATTATCATGTTGTAGTACATTATGATATCCGTGATTTATTTTAAATTTTCATAGTGAGTTGTGAATTATATATGTGCATTGAGAAATGAAATTTAAGGACCTGTAGCAACGCACGGGCATTTGTACTAGTCTAATAAAACGAATGAAAGTGGGGTTGAATCCTCTAAGTTCTAAAACCTCATATCTATATGCCAGATGACGAATAATAACCATAGCAAACTCGTTGTGCGGTTTTGTATTTACGGTTGTCCAAAATGAATTTAGTCCCTAAAATCTAGAAGAAAAAAATCATATGCAGAACATTCACAGTAACTACGTCAATTCAGTTCACAGTTAGAAAAATATCGCTTCAGCAAAATACAGCCATCACGATGATTCATCTTGAAATACATAAGCAATCCAACAAACCGGTTCTGAATCCCTCGAAGCAACCAACTTAAGATAACAAAAAATTAAGTTCCCATACCCACATGATAATAGAACTAATGACGAACATAGGAATTGCAGATCACTTCTATAAAGTTCCAGGATGATATATTCGTCCTAGAAATTGTTGAACAGTATGATGACGAGTGTCACGTTGCCCAGGCTGCCCTTGCGCATCACGAGTTCAGCCAACTCCTTAGCAAGTATGTCCGGTGAGCTCGTGTGCAGCCTCGTCTGGATGAAGCTGCCCGCCTCGGCTGAACTGACGTGGTCCCAGAGCCCGCCGGTGGCAAGGATCAGGAACTTGTCTTGTGGCTTCCGATCAACCATCAAGACTCCCGGTTTTGGGAAATACGGCCTGAACACTGCGTAGGAAGTGTATCTCTTTAGTCTTCAGCATGGTAGAAACAAGAAGGCAAGAAATAATATTGGCCTTTGATTGGCTTCATGATTTACAAGAACCGAATAATAAAACTACACCAGGTACGTGTCATGCATGTAGCTTGAATTCATGTAGGAATAAAAATATAGGAGGATAAAAAACACCTTTTCAACGCCACAAATGAATATGCAAATTGCGTGAAGAAAACAAGAGGGCAAGAATGACGGTTTGTGCTCCCTTTATCGAAAAAAAGAATGACATTTGTTTCTTGTGCATTCCTTCGCTTTAGACTTTTTTACGGGCTTTCTTTTGCACTCGTCGAGCACTTTATTTTATTTATGGTTGTAACTTGTGCATTGGAAAGGATGTGTGCATTTCAGTTATGCAGAGGCCTAGTGTAATGCTTAAACTTTACAAGTAATAAAGTGTCCATCATTAAAAAGAGAAATGAAGTTTGTTTTCTACAAATCCTACAGAGATTAGTACATGTGGTACTATTTCAAACAAATTTATGTTTCTTTCGAGGATATGACATGAAGTCTTCCCAAAATACTACCTCCATCCCAAAACTTAAGCCTTATATTATTTTTAGAAAGTCAAACTATGTTAAATTTGACTAAGTTTTTACCAAAATTCATTAACATGCGTAATATAAAATCAATATCATTAGATAGATAATGAAATATATTTTGTATGGTATCTGCAAAATATTATTGTTGATAGATTCTTTTAAAAATTTCGTCAAACTTTATTTGGTTTGACTTTTTTTTAAAAGCCTTATGCTTTGGGATAGAGGTAGTATGATTTAGAAAATCAGAAGAATGAAACAGAATGGGTTAAGGGTGTCATGTAGCTTGAATCATGTAGGAACCAAAACACACAAGTTAGAATCATCTTTTCAACGTCATGATGAAAATATGGTAGTTGCTCGAAGATAACATGAATGAGAGAGAGAGAGAGAGATGCCCATTGTAGGTTGGACTTACAGATATTGTCCTCCTGGTTGCAGGAAGATCCGACTACATGACCTCCTGAATCTTGTACGTTCTCCTGCTCCTTTTGCTTATATGGCTACACAAGTACACCGTGAACTATGTAAGTATTAACTTTTCGACATAAACTCATGGTGCATAACTAGCAAATTAAACATTCATCATGAGAATTCTATGGTCATATATAACTAAACGGTGATAATTTTAATTTTTGTACAACTATGGAGACTTGAGACAAAGATAAGGAGTACGAAAGTATGGTCATACCTAAACGGTGATAGTATCGTGATCACATATGTCAAACTTAAGAATATGATTTAAAAATATAATTGTTAAGAAATGGCCCCCATAGTCATTTTTTCAGAGGTCAGAGCTAGCTAGGAGGAGAGCACGGCAAGGTGAAATCTGCAATTATTTGATAAAATTTCTAAGAGTTCGGAAGAACTGTCCATCCGTAAAGCATTCTCAAAATCTGAAGTGCAAATATCCATGACTCAGCAAAAGTACCACATTTACTCCTAGTCCTAAGTATATAGATATGGTGAATTTACATATATCTCCATATACAATGAACAAGGCAGCATCCTGATTTTCTGAGTAAGTGTGGGACTCCATTCCTCTCCTATATATATTCATGTGGATCTTTTGCCACACATCAGAAGCGTGACCTATTTTTTTTTCTCAAAGGTGTAAAAAATACCTACGAGTAGCCTACGGTTGGCATCAGCCATTAACTGAAAACCTATACCGACCGCCTTCTCTCATGGTTGACGAAATTTCCATATATTTTCCTTTACTATGTTTCTTAGCCTCCAAATCGTATGTTTAGGGAGCTATCTAGTGAGGATTTTGGAAGAACCCTTGTAGAGTAGAATTCTCCGAAGAATTCAGATAAGTTCATATGAGATCAGGTATACCCTAAGCGAAAAGAGTTTCCATTTCATGCGTCACAACTTATTTGGCATACTGAAACATGGAAATGGAAAGTTGGAAACACAACGAAAGGAGGCTAGATCTAGCCTCTGAATATTTGAGACGGAAGAGAAACTAGAGAAAAGCGGAAGCATTACCTCAGGCCTGTGCTCAGAGGTGAGCTGCACGGGCATGACCTCTTCGTTGCTGTAGATCACGGCCCTGCAGGTTGCGCCGCGGCTGGTGAGCACGAGATAATTCTTCGTCACCAGCGCAACGACAGCCGGGGAGCCGACAGGCACACCACTCCGGACGCTGGCGACTAGCTCGTCGTCCACGACGCGGAAAGCGTCCAGGACGAGCTTCCTCCACCAGCCGTCGACGTCGTCGGGGCATTCTAGGAACCGCGGGGTGTCGGCGACCAGCTCGTCCTCGATCCCCTTGGCGATGGCGACGTGCAGCTGACCCACCAGGTGCTTCGCGGCGTAGGAGCCCAAGAAGCCGTCCGAGACCGCGAAGTAGTCGATGTCCATGGCCGGTGACATCTGCGTGAAGGACGGCACGGCGGCCACGCCGTCCGCCTGCGCCGGGCACCTGCCCTTGAGAGCGGCGATGCCGTACGAGATGGACATCTGCGAGCACATGCCGAACGCCAGCATCGACGGCTCGCTCGACGACATTGTTAGGGATAGCGAGAGACAGAAATGGAGGGCTCAATGCTCTGGTGCTTCCGAGAGTGCTATGATTTTCGACCAGTGGCGGCGCCTTTTAAACCAATCCGGGCATACCAGGGTCTTAATTTGATTGAATCTTGGCCGTTCGAGAGCCTTGGATGTCACGCGGTGTGAAAATGGAAAGAAAAACTCTCAAGATGTGAAGCATATGCTGTCATCACAGCTGGGGACTCATAACCAACTGCCAATTGTGATACGCGTTTACCCCTGGCCAATTCTGGCAGGTAATTCATTTGGATATGCTCAAGGGCCGGTGTGCCAACTATGAGAATATTAATAATCACAACGGCTATCTTTTCATGGTTTCAAAAATCTCCGCTTCTCTTTTTGTGAAGAAAATTAGTATAATTATACTGCATATATTTATATACTTTGTTTTTGTTGGACACGAAGAAAAGTACTGAAGAGTTTTGTACCACTAACTATGTTGTCCGGCCTAGAACGACTGCCGGCCGAGGCGGTTTTACGGTCCACCGTAGGGGCTGCCACAACGCATTGTCCTCCATCCAATCGAGGTTATCTTGCTCCCACATCGGGAGGGTGGCTCAATGGTGGTGGATGTATGGGACAAGGTCGACGTCCTCTAGGGCCGGGGAATGTCGTATACCCCGTGGCTCACCTTCCGGACGTTGGATATGCACCAATCCGACGAAACGAGAAGCCATGCCTTGGCAAGGACCGTCGCCTCGTCGATGTTCAGTTGTTCGGCCGAGGCACGCTGCCGTGGCCACTCCCCCATGGGCTAACTTCCCTGGTTTCGTGGTCGTTGCGTCCAATGGTGCTGGAGTCCAACGCGGCCGCTGGAAGGAGGGCTTAGGTAGGGAGGCAAGGGGAGCAGGGAAGACATCGGCAACCTCCCAGGGGTGGCGCTGTCCGGATTTGGTCACCGGCGGTGACCATCCCTGGGCTGCCATGATCAGCATTGAGGGTTTTGGGGCTAGGAAGCACTAATTTGAGTGATCCAAAGTGTCCGGTGCGCCAAATAGAATTTCCATGCTTTTTGTAAACAAGTTTTGTCAAATTGAAAGTTCGTAAACTAAAAAAATTTAAAATTGAAATATGCAGAAAAGACATGGAAGCAAATGATCAATATTTTGAGAATATAAAAACATGAGGTTTTCACCATTGGATACAGGATGGGAAATGCAACATTTTCCTAAACCATTGTTTTGCATGATTTGAAATTTGGTAGTGCACTTTTTAAAATACTATTCAGACCAAAGTGTTCTGAAAGCTTTTGAAGATGGTTTTGAAATCTTTTGGGCTTGGAGTTTTAGTATGTTGCGGGGCTTCCAAAGACAAATCCAACAAGCACACATAGGCGCAAAACAAAAATACTTGGTAATGTAAAAGTTTTCAGAATTTAAAAACAACGAAAAATGAAGATGGCCCTTTTGGTGAGTTTTTGACATGATCCGATTCTGGGTTTTGGTATGATGTTTGTACACTCCATATGGGTATATATGGGTGTTAGCTCATCCTAGAAAAATAATTGGTAAACTATCTTGGTTCAAAGTTGAAAAATGCAGGAACAATGCATTTTCAGGGAGTTGGTCCAAAGTGACTAGGAAAGAGTTTTTCATAAATGGTGTCTAGGAGTAGTGGGGTTCACTAATGATTTTTTGCAGAATTTTCAGAAGCTTCCTTATAGTGATTCCTTTTGTAAAGATATGGTTTAGGGTTTTTATTTATTGGAAACATAAAATACCCATGGGCAATATTTGTGGTTGGAAACTTTTGTGGAGGTTCATCTCATGTGATAGACTCAAAACCAGTAAGAAATCAAATGAAAATATTCTCAAACCTGGCCATGGTTTGAAAATAAGAAAGACAGGAAGAAATTCAAATGAGATGTTGAAATTCGGCAAATGGTTTTTGGGTTTTGGAAAAAGTTGAGAAGGTCCAGGATTTGGGCTGTGCAGCTCTCCCTCGTTACATGGGATCTCGTCGCCGAGATTCAAGTTTCTCATGGGTCAACTCGCGATTCCAGACTTTCACAACCTTTCGTATACCTGACGACCATTTCATCGGCAAACTCCTGTGCTCGAACCTTCTGATCCTGTTGCGACGATTGCGGAGGCTCGTGAGTCGCTTCTGACAGGATGTCCTTACCACTCCAATATTCCCAATTCGGCGCTCTTGCTTGGACTATAGCAGGTAACCTTACCGGCCGGTGATGGGCGGTAGCATCTCTTTCTCTGTCGTTCCCTGCGGGTCACTATAGGCGTCATTCAACATTGGTTCTTGGGGAACTGTAGCTCAAAGTTGGGGATAAACATCCTGAGCACCAGGTGTTCTCTTTTGTCCCATAGAGGTTGGCATTTGTCTCCCTCGGCTGCTTCCTTTGCGACAGACTGTTAGGCAGTCCCGAACAGTATCTTCACTATACTACACAATATCCTTAACGGTATCCAACGGTATTTTACTGTACACTAGTCGCACCTCCATGTACGGGGCATCGGGTTTCTCCTCGGGGTACAATGTTTCCATTGTTGCCTTCCCGCATATGGCATTCGGCCGACTCTTCTCCTGGAAGGAACCGGGTTGAAACCTTCCGCTAGACGGCATCACGACAACTCCTGTACAAAACAGGGTTTTGTCCGGTGCAGGGTTCAGACATTCATTCCTTCTGTGTAGACTCCTGTAGCCAACTTAGTGGAATCTTCTCTTGTACGGAACTCCGACATTCTTTTCCCATGTACGTGGTACCGTAGCCCTGGCGGCTGCGTGCGAGGCACGTGGGGTTGGCTGGGTGGTAATTCTGAGATTTTACCGCGGGTTGTTGGGATCTCATGCGGCTTTAGCTTTAGGGCTTCCTTTCGTCACCTCGTTGAAACAGGCAATGCGTGTACTCTTCTTGTTGGGGGCATAACGCTTCATTCAATTTGCATTTTGACTCCGCCTTCTTCGTCTTCCACTACGGATGCTGGCATAGTGGTTGATATATTGGGGTTGACCTAGTATCCACGTCGGTGGGCATTGCCGGTCCATGCTCAGCGGACGATATTCACTCCTATTCGAGGGGAAGTTTTTTTGCACCTGAAATTTTAGCCAAAATACCAAAGCGATGAAAATAGTGCCTTGCGGAAAACTCTTGGCAAGAAAAATGGAAAACTTCAGACTCGTATAAAACTTAGAGTGATCTTGGTGGCGATAGTGTACACACCCAATTCTTCTCCGGTCATCTCGTGAACTTTATCAGCAGCCATGTGGCATGGTGGACGTGGGTAGGTAGGGAGGGCTTGATGGTGTTGGAGTTGTTGTCGTTTCGTCCATTGTTGTCTGGGCATTGCGCAATGTAGTGGCCCTGCTTGCCTCACTTGTAGCATGCATTGGTCTTTTGTAATATTCTTGTATGGGGCGACGAGTGTACAACTTCTTGTTGTTGTCGTCCCTATTGGGCTGGTTCCATGCAGGTTGCATGGCGGCTGGTGCTGCAGGGCTAGTACAATTGCGGGGGAACGGTTGTTGGGTTGCCAATTGCGGGGCTTGTTGTTGTGGTAGTTGTTGTTGCACTCATATTGTGGATTGTTGGTCTCATACTTCGTCCTATGGGTGTCGAACACGCTGCGGTGCTCTCTTTTAGCTATCAGCGCGATGTTGACCATTGCTTGGAAGTCGGTGAACTGCAAGACGCCTCAGTTGGGTCTTCAATGCTTGATGCATGCCATGAAGGAGTTTGTCCATCTTGATTTCTTCAGTGTTGGCATCCTCGCGTGCGTAGCAGGCTAAGTTGTTAAACTTAGTCAGGTACTCACTAATGGACGGGTGGCCCTGAGTGAGAGCGAGAAATTTCTGCTTCTTTATCTTCATGAGGCTTGCGGGAATATGGGCATTGCGGTAATTGTCCTTAAATTCGGCTCATGGAATTACTCATCAGTCTTCGAACCTCATGTCCCTCGGGTTATCCCACCAAACATTGGCATGTCCTTTGAGATAATGAGTGGTGAAGATCACCTTATTGGCTTCATCAATGTGGGTGATTTCCAACTTCTTCTTCATTGTACGGAGCCAATCATCTGCCTCGAGTGGGTCGGCGGCAAACGGTAACTTGGGCGGTTGGGTTCTCTAGAAGTCGTTCGTCTTTGAACGGCCCGGTTGATGGGAGGGGCCTGGTTGCATTATTTGTGTCCCAAATTCCCTCATGATCTGTGCCATACTCTGTCGGTGCCGCTCATCCATCATCATTAGACGCTGACTTGGTGTTGGTTCTGTTGCTAGGGGTGGTGGTGGTGACTGTGGTGGTGGAGGATACATGTCCGCTTGGTGTGCGGATCGACGCACTAGTGTGTCGTCAATTCCACAAGCTTCCATTTCTGACCTCATTCTTAGTGGTTTCATATTGGCTTGCAAAATGAGCATTCAATAGGGGATAAATAATTTTGTAACATACCAATAAAATCCACATAAAATGGCAATACAACAACACAATTTATTTGATGGAACTTGGGTAGAAGGAATAAGTTGTGTTACATTATTAGGAACTACATGCACAACATTAAGGCTTCATCATTCTTACAACAAAAACTACATGCGTGCAGAAAATAAGATACATCGATGCATACTCCTAGGACGGGTGCCTAGTCTTCAGCGACGGTTCACTTGAAGCGGGAATGCCGGGTTAGGTCCAGCTCCAGTGGTGGATGCCCTGGGGATGGTAGGCGGAGTATTGGTGGAGACTTAATAATATGTTTATTATTTAATTAAATGAATTGAATAATTAAATATATAAAAATAGGGATACCCCTAATTATTTCCAAGTGTCGTCAATGTGTCAATTGTATAGCAATCACGGAAGTTATGAGCAAGGAGTAAGGCAACCTCGATGTAGATCAAAGTGAACCATGCAAGGGCTAACTTCACAAGCTTGGAGAGGTCAGTGTAGATTTGATGTGTTGACCCCCCCCCCCCCTACTTAGCTCACCAGCTATCCAATAATAGTTTTTGGGTACTTCGGCAACAATATTTCAAAAACATCGGAAATTTTTTCTGGCGAGGATCTATGGCTCAGTCCACCAAGTAGTTGATGACCACGTAATGTTACATAGGTTTAGACCTCTCGATATGAGATAAAGCTTATTCCTGGTTTGGGATTTTATTGATATGGGAACAAGAGTGTATGATTACAAGGAGGGATGTCAATGACGTGTATAGGGAACTCAGCGACATGATCAATCTAGGGTATAAGGGTTAAATTGTGGATGGTGATGATTGACCGCTGTGTTGTGTGGTGATGCCTTGACCCTTCAACCCTTGTCTTGTCATCATTCTCTCCTTTATATAGGTGTAGGGAATGAGACTCCTCTGCTCGTAGGCGGATAGCTCTTTTGATTATACACCAAGTCTTTGAGAGATCTTCCATGTCTTGTAGTTTGGTTGTTGGCATCTTTCCAATGTAGCACCGTAGGTTAGGCCACTGGAGTCTCAAGATGGGCCCGATGACCTTAGGCGTGCTGGGTTAAAGGGGGTTATATGTATGTATATATAGTGTTGAGATATGGTCTACCCCATATGTTATTGGCGACAAAATTGCCAAAACACAATAGAAGGTGCAAACACAACTCAGAGCACATATAACACACGCAAACAACAATCACTCGAGAGTCATGACCAATGATTATAGGATGGGCTTCTAGCGAGCCATGCAATAACGCGCTCCTCCTAGCGGTGCTATCTGCCACCCTAGCTCATGTCGCGTCTCTGCAGTGGTACATCTGATGGCACCCCGCATGACTTATTTGAGCATCGCTCGCAAGATGACGCCTTACGAAATCTATTGCAGCCGTCTCGAGGTGCTCAAGCAGCTTGCCACCACCAGCTTGCCATCACCACCGCCGACCGCATCGCCGCATGCAACAGCGTCAAGTCTGCCGCCAGTGGGTTCCCGACCGTCGATTTCGGCCGCGTGGCGGCCCTACCCGCCTACCCTGCCCATGCGGCCTCTTCATCAACTACATCGTCGCCCCCAACATGAATTGTAACCTCTACGTATCCTAGGCATGCATGCAGCTTAATTCCGTAGCTCCATGGATGCAAATATGCAAGATATTAGTCACTACCTCTTCACCGGATTTTAACCTATTTTTCTTTCGCTTCGATGATGTCATCGTCTCATTTCCTTGCGGGGTTACGGATGCACCATGAGATTGATCTGGAGAACGACCCGCACTCATGGAATGCAAAGGAATTGATCATTGTTGCACAACAGAATCCGGCGAACATAATAAAAATGAGCTAAAAAGCTATACGATTGATGAAAGGACACTCTTAGCTAGTTATCCAAAAGAATTGCAGTTATATATTGACCTCTGTTCTTATCGAAATAAAATATGCACATGCTATAACTTAAATGATGGTGCATCCATGCTGATCAACTTGCACCGATCGATGCATATACATATATGTTAGGTGATGAATAAAAACCCACCAAACTTGTGTGCTTTCTGTATGTGTGCCGACACTTGTGCAAAATGAATCAACTGCCTGAAGTCTAGTAAAAGATGTATCATATGAAGAAAATTCACAACACCTACATCAATTCTACTCTTCTTCACAAAAAAATACATCAATTCTACTCTCACATAAAGTTATAGCTTCAAGAAAGTGAAGTCGTAACGATGATTCATGGATCTTAAAATACATAAACAATCCAACAAACAAGTTCTGAATCGCTCGAAGCAATTATTTAATTTAAGACGGTAACAAAGTTTTCATACGACATGATGGTAAAAAATCACAAGCATTAAAAAAGGCAAATCACTTCTTAGAAGTTCCGGGATGATGTTCGTCCCGGAAATTCTTGAACAGTATGATGACGATGGTCACATTGCGTTGGCAGCCCTTGAGGATCGCATACTCAGCCAACTCATTTGCAAGTATGGTCAGTGAGCCCGTGTCGTGTAATGAGGTCTTGCACGGCATGATCTGCAACGTGCGGAGCCTCTTCTGGATGTAGTTGCACGCCTCGGCTGGAGTGATCTTGTCCCAGAAACTTCCGGTGGCTAGGATGAGGAACTTATCTCGTGGCTCCCGCTTCACCCTTAGGACCTTCGGTTCTGGAAAATAAGGCCTGAACACTGCATAGGAGGTGTAGGGTGTTTAGAATGGTAGAAAGTAAAATATATTGGACTTGTTCGGAACACATGTTTAGAAAATAGAAAATAAAAATAAAAGTACGTCACAGGATATGGATGTCATGTATTCCCTCCGTCTCACAATATAAGACGTTTGACAAGCCGTTGAGCATGCGAAAACGTCTTATATTGTGGGACGAAAGGAGTAGTTTGAATTCATGTAAAACCAAAGAAACACCTTTTCAACCGTGACAAATGAAACAATAGGCAAATTTCTCGGAGAGAACAGGAGCATAAGACTCATGTATACTTTCCACTTCAATCCTACAGATTAATCCATGTGATAGTATTTCAAAGATTCTTTTGTTCCTTCCAAACAATATGATACAAAAAGGTTTCTCAATATGATTTAAAAAGCAGAAGAATGAGAAGGATGAGGTACGGGTGTCACGTATCTTGAGTTCATGTAGGAACCAAAACACACGTTTGAGAAGCACCTCTTTAGACAGTCACGATGTTAGAATATTCAAATTGCTCAAAGAAAATACGAGGATAATTTTCATTTTTATTTTTATTTTCAAAAAAAACCCTTATACTAGTCCAATCTACAATATTACAAAAAAATTATGAACTATTTTTTTATTCCAGATAATACGATAGGGAAGCTTCCCAACATATGGATTCTATAATATGATCTTCCTTTGTGCCAAGAGAGAGAGAGAGAGAGAGAGAGAGAGAGAGAGCTGAATTCTTATTGTATTTTGGACTTACATGTAGGGCGAGAAGTCACCGTATCGTGTTTGAGGTTGTAGGAAGATCCAACCACATGACCTCCTTGTACATTGTTCTTCTCTTCCATTTGGTTATATGGCTGGATAAGTACAATATGAACTGCGTAAGTATTTAATTTTTAAAAAAAACTCATATAAGTGCATAGGTAGCAGGAAATATTTATTAGGAGAAATTATATGGTCATACCAAAACTATGATAATTATGGCTGAATGAATTTCTTAGAATACTAGTATAAATATAAACTAAAAATACCTTAACATTGTAAATAAGAAAACCCATCGGATCCTAAAGATTTCAGCTTCCATGAAATTACAATCATCAAATAATTGGACTAAGACCAACAACTACCATGCAACTTAGCCTTGTTATGAAACTCAACAAATAACACTAACTGAGAAAATGAGACTAGTGTTTATAAAGCCAGATAAACGCATGCCTAAGTCATTCAAACCAAGTCTCTACAGTGCTGAAGGGTCGCATCTTTCATACTGTTACAAGGTACTTTGGTACTCCTTATCTTTGTCTCAAGTACAGTGGCGGACCCAGAAAAAATCGTGATTGGGGGCGTATCATTTGAGTGGGGGCACTTCTTCTCTAAATTTGCCAAATTTTAACGAATCTTCTTCAGATTATTTACAAATACCAAGGGAATTCAAAATTTGAGTGGGGGCCTATGCCCCCACTCACCTATACCTGGGTCCGCCCATCCTCAAGTACCTTATGCCATGGACCATTTTAATTAAATACATAATTTTATTTATTTTTAAAATGAAATTTCATATGCCAATAAAAGCTATATTTTTGTTACGAGTACTATAGATTCTATCAATGGCGTAATAATTTACTAAAAAGTATGAATAGACATTCTGAAGATCTCCATTGAATTGTTTTTACAAAATAGTCGACTACTCCTTTGTCTTGAACGAGATGATTGTATATTCATTTAAACGAATTTAAATGTTGACCTAGCAAAACCTCTCTTCAATATCCATATCACACATATATAAATTCAGAATATGCTTAGAAAAATAATATCAGAATATGTTTAGAAAAATAACAGTGAAGAAATGGCCCTCCATAGTCACTCACTACGGGAAAACTAGGTTTTGCCGTGTCGAAAAAATACACGGCAAAGGCAGTTCGGAACACGGCAAAGCATTCGCCGTGTCTCGGCGCACGGCAAAGGCTACACGGCAAAAATCGGCACGGCAAAAGATCTTTGCCGTGTGCATTTCTTCTCGGAACACGGCGAAGGGTTTGCCGTGTGTCTCGCTTCCTAGAACACAGCAAAAACTAACTTAACGGTGTCATGGGGAACTAACGGAGAACAGTTTTGCTGAGTGTTTTAGAATAGACACGGCAAAGCCTAATTTGAGAATAAAAAAAAGTAACGTTTGCCGGAGACGTCGCCGCCGCGTCGCCGGAGCTGTCGCACGTCGTTGAAGACGCCGGGGACTCCCGCCCAAAGCCACCAGGCCACCGTGTGTCTGTCGCTTGTGTCTGTCGCTGCCGCGCGTCCGCCGTCACGCCAGGTCGTCACGCGCGTCCCCCGCGTGTCCACCGCCGCGCCAGTTCACCGCGCACGTCCGCGCGTGTCCGCCGCCGCCCCAGGCCGCTGTGCCTGCTCGTCCGCCGGCGTTCCAGGCCGCCGAGCTCGCTCGTCCGCCGGCGCGCCAGGCCGCCGTGCCGCCGCCGCGCAAGGTCGCCGCGCGCGTCCGCCGCCGCACCAGGCCGCTGCGCCCGCTCGTCCGCCAGCGCGCCAGACCTCCATGCCGCTGCCGCGCCAGGTCGCCGCGCGCGTCCGCTGCCGCACAAGAACGCTTCGCCCGCTCGTCCGCCGGCGTTCCAGGCCGTCGAGGCCGCTCGTCCGCCAGCACGCCAGGCCGCCGTGCTAGCACTTCCGCCGCCGCAAGCGTCCGTCGCGCGTTCACCGCCGCTCCGGGCGCCGCGAGCGTCCGCCTCCTTCGTGTGGCTGTGCTGGTAGAGTAGGAGAAAAGGACCTACAAGTTCACGTCCAGGAAGAAAGAGAGAGATGGAAGATTTTTCTGCCCACATGGTCTGCACCTGACAAGATAGAGGATAAGGAGAGAGAGGAAAGGGCAAGGGAGAGAGAGAAAGAAGAGATGTAGACAGTTGGATTTTGGAGGATCCAACGGTGGAAGAGGCAGATCCGTGGGACTATGGTTTCAACCAATCAAAACGCAGATCTTTGCCGTGTGTGTTTGTAATACACACGGCAAAGCCACCTCTTTGCCGTGTGTATTTCCTGGTACACAGCAAAGAAAATGGGGCCGTGACGGCTCTGTCAACTGCTACCAGCGGGGACACATGGCTCACTGCTTTGCCGTGTGCAACTCTTTGCCGTGTGTTTTTTTGCCTCTTTGCCGTGTGCAATTCTTTACCGTGTGTTTTTTCGTTTCTTTGCCGTGTGTCAAATCTTTGCCGTGTGTATTCTTTGTTATTACCGTGTTATTTTCTTTGCCGTGTGCCTTCTCGCAGACACACACGGCAAAGTCTTTTTTACTGTGTTCCGCGGTATTTAACACACGGCAAAGGTTGACAAACACGACAAAAAATATTTTTCCCGTAGTGACTGTTGTCTATCTTTTTCATTTTTTTGGGTGCTGAGCATATTCTGAATTTATATATGTGTGATATGGATATTGAAGAGATTGCTAGGAGAAGAGCATGGTAAGGAGGCATTCTGCTAATGTTAAACGAAATTTCTCCGAGTTTTCACACTTGAAGAACTACGTACTTGTTTCCATCCCATTAGCATTTTTAAAAGGAAAAGTGCAAATATCCATGACTAAGTAAAATATTCCACATAGAATCCTAATTTCTCAGAGAAAATTGAAAAAATATGCAATATGTAAATATGGTGAATTTACACATATCCCCATATGCATTGAAATGGCAGCCTCCTGAATCTCTGAGAAAGTTTGGGACTCCATTCCTCTCCTAGTAGTCATGTTGATCTTTTGCAGCAGCAGAAGCGTGACCTAGTTTATTTTTTCAAAGGTACAAGCAGTACCTACAAGCAGCTTTCGATTGGTATCAGCCACTTTTCAGGTTGTACAAAAGATACAGTGAGACATAATTAAAGCTTATACCTATCTCCGTCTCTCAAGCTTGACGAAATTTCCACAAATATTCATCTACTATATTTCTTATCCTCTAAATTTTATGTTCAGGGAACTATGTAATGAGGAACTTTACAGAATCCTCCGAAGAATTGGGATAAGTTTATATGAGATCACACCCTAAGCGTAAAAGTTCCATTTCATCTTCATCATCACATGCTTGCATGTAGCTTAAAACTTGTAAATAAAAACAAAACGGACGGTACCTAGATCTAGCCTCTGAATTCTTGATACTGAAGAGAAATTAGAGAAAAGTACCTCAGGCCTGCGCTGGGAGGTGAGCTGCACGGCCTCCTCGCCGCGGTAGATCACGGCCTTGCAGGCAGCGCCGCGGTTGGCGAGCACGATGTACTTCTCCAGGACCAGGGAGAAGACAGCCCGGCATCCGACGGGAATACCAGTCTTGACCCTGGCGACCAGCTCCTCGTCCACGAGGCGGAACGCATCCAGGACGGTCTTCCTCCACCACCCCTCAAGGTCGTCGGGGTGTTGCCGGTATCGTGGGGGTTCGTCGACCAGCTCGTCATGGATCCCCATGGCGACGGCGATGTGCAGCCGCTCCGCAAAATGCTTGGCGGAGTAGGCGCCGAAGAAGCCATCGTAGACACCGAAGTAGTCCAGGCCGATGGGCTGCGACATGTGCGACAAGAGCGTGAACGATGGCACGGCCGTCACGCCGTCCGCCAGCGCCGGGCACTTGCCCTTGAGAGCAGAGATGCCGTACGACAGGTACATCTCCATGAGCGGCGCCGACATTCTTGGGGAGAGAGCGACACAAACCGATCGATGGCTTGCGCTGCTCTGTTGCTTCCGAATGCCTAGTATTTCTACCGGTGGCGTGTTTTTAAGCAAAAAAATCTGACATACCATAAAAGGGTCAGCGTCGTTGAGCAATGACGTCATTACAGCTATGGGTCATTAACTAACTTCCAGTAATGGTTACCCCTGGTTAATTCTTCGCTGGCAGGGTCATCGGATCTGCAAATGGGAAATACATTATTTAGAGAAATGAAAGTACAATTTTTTTATCAAGCGGCCGTGACAAAATTAGCTCCCAGCGTGACGAAATATGTAGTGTTTATTTTCAATCCCACGCCTCCACGCAATTCCTCAAACTTCTCGGTTTTAAGGGAAAATATTATTGGGCCCACCACCGGATATTTCCTGAATCCTGACAAAGTTCATTGACCGATAATGTACCATTCTCCTACGTGAGCACCGTGAGTCTCATGTTCTCTAGCGGCACATTCGACGGTGGTGTGTACGCGTCAAAGTAGCACTTCACTTCACAACTTCATTTCCATGATGGTTCCCATGACTCAAATGTTTTGCACCGACGAAGACCCAAGTTCTCACCTCCGACTTGATGCAAGTGAGCACGGAGGCAACCATGGAGCTTTTATTCTTGAAGACTCTCGCGTTCAGTTCATTCCAAAGATCCCAAGAGACAAGCATCACGAGCGAGACCATAACTTTTCTTCTTCCGGGGCGGCCAAGGACAATGTGTAGCCACCAAGTTTCGAAGTCCTAGAAGGCTGCCCAATCCACCGGGTCAAAAGAAGCTAGACCAATGCAATCTTTCACCATGGTCCAAACTCTAGAAGAGAACCGACAGTGGAAGAGGAGGTGAGCCACATATTCCAGGACTATGTAACAAAGTTTGCAATTTTCACAATTCGACCACCCACGCCGTTGAAGTCAATCCATTGTCCAAACACGGTTTTGGATAATAAAGCACGAAAATAATTTACAATTAGGAGGCGCCAAGTTTGTCTTAATGGTGCTAATCATATGAGATTGAATTGTCCCTGCAAATTGTGCCTTGTAGGTGGACGGCTCTCGAGTAGTGACCAGCGATGGTGATTATCAAAATGATTGAGTCATGGGAACCATACTGGAGATGAAGTTGCGAAGTGAAGTGCCAAAAGGTGCACAAAATCGTGGAGGTTGTTGTGGGTATACTTCATGGGTGTACCATCGACAGTGCCTAGATCCGGCAAGCCCGGGTGGCCCACAGACGGTGATGAGGCATGTGGCCCATCGGGCGGCCCAGTTGCTGTTGATCATGAAGGAAGAAGTCCAGCCCAGGATCGATAAGCCGATCCGTACCGACATAGGAGTAACCCGGATCCTTGGAGGCCCATGAGGAACCCGGATCCGATGACGACATGTAGGGAAGGCGGATCCGTGACGTGCACGGCAAGATATTGTACCGTAGCTAGGCTATCTCGTAATCCGGCTAGGACTCTCCATGTAAACCCTAGATCCGTGCGCCTTTATAAGCCGGATCCCGGGAGCCCTAGAGGCACAACCACAACTCATTGTAACAACGCGAAAGCGCCCGGATAATTCCGGACAAGCAGCAGTAGGCCCCGTCATCGTGCGGGTGTTCCGAAGCTGGGTAACTCGCGTACCACCGTCCCGTGTGCACTCCGCCCTATGGCCCCTACTTCTTCTCCCCCTCGTGAGGATCCCTCCTCCGGGTACCGTCGATTAGGCAACGACGGTTGGCGCCCACCGTGGGGCCTGTGGCGTACGGAGGCCGGAACCGGGAGGGTTCCGCCATGGGAAGCTACGACGACACCATCGCTGTGGGGCGCGTCCTTTACGCCGGGAATCTGCCGATCGTCCCTCCGGATGAGTGCTGGATTCCGGCTAGGACAAACCCCGTCAAGCTCTCCATCGTCCCAATTGGCGGCATACACATCTTCATCGGGGAAACCGTCGATTCCGACGGAAACCCACCGGTAAGTAACGCGACGCGACCGCCGCAGAGCTGGACGCTGTCGCGAAGATCCGATCTGAGACGCAGGAGCTTCCCAAGGAAGATTCCGCCTTAGATCTGGAAATTTCAAAGCCCACCCAATCCGCCCCTGAGCAGGAAACAACGGTGGAAGACCAATGCAGATCCGCCTGGGTCTCCCAGGTGTTAGTGAAGCAGAGGTGCCACTTCGTACACTTCTTGGCCCATACCGCCGAACCGCCCCTCAAGAAGTCGGAGCTGGTCTTGAGCAGGTAGAGGTACCGGAAAACGACGCGGATCCGGATCAGGCTGAGCTTGTCGGAGAGAGGGAAACTCCGGTTGAAGAGTCGATTTTAGGCAATCTGAGCCCAATTTCCGGAGATACCCCCTCCATGGAGTCTGATGACTTCGTTCGCAAGATAAGGGAATACGGATACAGTGATCAGCCTGAAGTCGACTCCGCCCAGCCTAAGCAGGTTCTCGCAACGATAGCAGCGCAGGGACAAACTGGATCTGAAGAACCAACCAGCCAATCCGACCCTCAACCATCCCAACAAGGATCTCCAATGTCTCGGGTGCGACCCCAAAGGGATTCTTCCTCGGAGGAAATCCTGTCAGCAGAGGAGGTGGCCGCGCGAGCAGTTCTTAACACACCTATAACCCCGGGCGACGCCGCAGATCTGGAGGCGCTAGAGACCACCAGAAAGGAAATGCTAGCCACAGCCAAGAAGCTCGCCGATACCGAAGCTGCGTTAAAGGTAGGGAGGGCAGATCATGCAGCCTGGGCGGAAAACTTCGACAGACAGGACCGCGAGATTGCTGCCACACTCGAGCAGGTCAAGAGCATGAGGGCTGAGTGGGAGGTAAAGATGATCTATGCGCAGGCGGAGGCCGATCGAATTGTTAGAGAAGCAATTCCGCCTCGCAGGATACCCTTCAACACGCCCGCAGAGCACCAGCCGCTGGAAACCCCAAAGGACAACATGCTAAAAGCTGCGGAACCGCTGCAGGAAGAAGGACGAAGAGGTTGATATCAACTATCTTCGCACACTCGTCGCTTCAGCAATGCAGCGAGCAAAGCAAGGCGGATACTTCGCGCGAGGTTGGAATCCAATCCGGATAACTCGTATATCTACCGCGCGAGAGGACGCCCGCGCCGATCGGCGACCCGATGACGAATCACACACCGGATCCTCGGAGCGCAGAAGGAAAGCCAGGGAACACCCAAATCCAATCCCCGTACCATCAAAGACGCCACCGTCAGATCCAAGAAAGGGAAAGGATGCGATGTACTCTGGACGAGACAAATACCGCAACCCCTCTCCTCCGCCCAACGGTTACCCGCGACCCCCTCGCCGCCGTAGTCCAGCCGGAAACACCAGGCCCCCAGGGCATGGTGGGATTGTTATCCGCGACAACGTGCTGCCAAGAAACAGGGAGCGCTCGCCGGAACCTCGCCGGAACCAGAACATTGTTCATGAGCCCGAGCCTAGGAGGAGTCGGAATGAGGACCGCGGTCCAGAACCTCGTCGGAGCCGCGACCCAGAACCTCGCCGGAGCCGGGACCCAGAGCCTCGCCGGAGCCGTGACCCGGAGCCTCGCCGGAACGACCAGGGCAGCCAGCGCCAAGGCGAAGGCAGCCACAGGAGCCGGAGCCAGCACCAGGAAGGCCGAGGAGATTCAGATGGCGGAAGCAAGAAGTCAGACCGCCCACCTCGCAGGTCTCCCTCACCACCACCTAGCGGTGGCGGCGGAGGTGGAGGCGGAGGCAATGGCCGGAGATCTCGCTCTCGCTCAAAATCTCCCCGCCACGGCTCGCGCGACGCGCGGGACCGCCTTAACGAGTACAGAACCGACTACATTGGTCCGAAGTGCTTTGGCAGGATGATTCGAGAGGAACCAAAGCCAAGGATGAACCTCAAGCTACCCGGAAATCTGAAGCATTATGATGGCACCGAAAGGCCGGATACCTGGATTGAGGATTACTATAATGTCTGTAACCTTCGCCGGAGGAACCCCTAACATCGCTCGCCGCATGCTTCGGTTGTACCTTGTAGGTCCAGCCCGGATCCGGCTAAGCGACCTCGAGAAGAATTCCATCTTTTGCCGGTTCGACCCGAAGAACGCTTTCGAGAAACACTTCGGGGGCACCTACAAGAGACCTGCCACAACAAGCGACCTACGTGCATGCATCCGGAAGAAGGGCGAAACATCGAGGAATTTCCTCACCCGATGGTTGGCATGCGAAAACGAGTGCGAGAACGTCGACAACCGCACAGCAATGCACGCCTTCATTGGGGGCTTGCAGCGAGGAGGATTGCTACGGCACAAGCTAACTTGCATGGTCAATGCAAATCAACTGACGTTGGACGACATGATCACCATTGCCAGTGATCACACTGCCGCCGATGACGACGCAGGCGGTGATCTCGCAGCCACAGCAATCCCCCTGCATCAGCAAAAGAAGAACCGTGACAACGGTAGCAGCAGCAGCCATAAGCGCAAGAACCCTGATGACCAGAAGAGTGGCGGATCCGAGATGATCGCCATGGCGTTTCAACGCGGAGGTTCAGGAGGCGGCAGAGGACGCGGACGCGGAGGCGGAGCCGGCAGGGGTCAGCAGCATACCTCCGAGGTCACGCGCGGCGGATCCCGCGCCCCGCAAACCTATGAGGAATACAGAGACATGCCCCGCCCGGCCCATCCGGATCCGGCTACGGGAAGTCCACTCACACCAACCGCAACCGCAAGTGGGTCAATGATCTAAAGAACGACCCGGAGGCAGGATACAAGCGCGCCGGAAGCACCGCCCACGCGGCAAAGGTGGCAAGGGCAAGAACAAGGACAAAGAAGATGATAGTTCCGAGGCGATGGACGAGGATGATAACTCGCCGGATCCCAAGGCAGGATCCGCAGGAAAATCCAACCCATTCGATAAAAAGAGCGTGGGGGCTTACCACACTTTCCTCGGAACCCCAACAGTCCGCGCTACCAAGTCAGCTACCCGGATCCTGAACGCCACAGTTCCGGCTGTGCCGCAGTATGTCAGGTGGTCGGAAGTGCCGTGCACATTTGACAGGGAGGATCACCCTGCCGTTGTGCCAAAAGAATGCTACGCCTTGGTTGTAAGTCCCCGCATAGACGGGTATGACTTCTCCAAGTGCCTCATGGATGGTGGAGCTAGTCTGAACATCATGTACCTGGAGACTCTAGAGCGGATGAACCTCACCAAGGAACAGCTCAAACACAGCAACACTGAGTTTCATGGCGTAGTTCCGGGTAAGAAGGCGAATTCCCTCGGCAGCATAACACTTCCCGTGGCTTTTGGCGATGTTCATAATTTCCGCCAAGAGAAGATCACGTTTGAAGTTGTGCCCTTCAAGAGTTCCTACCATGTCATCTTCGGCAGGCCCACCTACCACAAGTTCCACGCAAGAGCGTGCTACATCTACAACAAGCTCAAGATTCCGGGTCCTAAAGGTATGATTACCGTATCCGGAGACTACAAAAAGGCTCATGAGTGCGAGTTAGGCGAAGCCGCCTTCGCAGAGTCTGTGATATCCGGAGAAGAGCTGAAAGGCTACAGAGCCGCGGTGGATCCGACTGAGATGCGGACCACCAAGAAGCGGAGCTCCGAGCAGAAAACCTCCTTCAAGGCCGCGATAGAAACCAAGAAGCACGACCTCATCCCGGCGACTCTTCCAAGCAGGTTTCGGTCGGAGCCAACATGGACCCCAAATAGGAAGACGCGCTCGTCGAGTTCCTCCGCGCTAACATGGATATCTTCGCATGGCAACCTTCCGACATGTCCGGAGTACCTAGGGAACTCGCCGAGCACTACCTCAACATAAATCCGGGGGCCAAACCGGTGAAGCAAGCTATGCGACGCTTTGGAGACAAGAAGCGCCGCGCCATAGGAATGGAACTAGCAAAGTTACTAGAAGCAGGTTTTGTAATAGAAGTTATCCACACCGATTGGGTCGCGAATCCCGTCCTTGTACCCAAAAAAGACACTGAAATACTAAGAATGTGCATCGATTACTCTGGCTTAAACAAGCATTGCCCGAAGGATCCGTTCCCCTTGCCGCGCATTGACCAGGTCATTGATTCGACGGCGGGGGCGGAACTTCTGTGTTTTCTTGATGCGTATTCCGGGTATCATCGGATCCGGATGAAGGAATCCGACCAAAAGGCGACTTCATTCATTACCCCGTTTGGCACTTATCGCTATGTCACCATGCCTTTCGGTTTGAAAAATGCAGGTGCCACCTACCAACGAACGATGCAGCGGTGCTCGAAGGACCAAATCGGCCGAACGTGCACGCTTACGTCGACGACATCGCGGTCATGACCCGGAAAGGATCCGACTTGATCAGCGACCTCACGAAAACCTTCGACAACCTCCGCAGGTACAAGATGATGTTGAATCCGCCGAAGTGCGTCTTTGGCATGCCAGCCGGAAAACTCCTTGGCTTCATAGTCTCTCACAGAGGCATTGAGGTTAACCCGGAAAAGATCAAGGCAATCCTGTGCATCAAAAGGCCAACTTGTCTCAAAGATGTGCAACGACTAACTGGTTGTGTTGCAGCAATCAGTAGGTTTGTTAGCCGTCTTGGCGAGAAGGCACTACCTCCGTACAAGCTGCTGAAGAAAACGGACAAATTCGTCCGGGACGACGCGGCTGACGCAGCTCTTCGAGGGTTGAAGGAAATACTCACCTCCCCACCTATCTTGGCAGCTCCAGCAGAGTCAGAGCCAATGCTCCTTTATCTGGCAGCTACCAACAAAGTCATCAGCCTCGTCATCGTGGTGGAGCGAAAGGAAGAAGGTCATGAATATGACGTCCAGAGACCTGTCTACTACATTAGCGAGGTGCTGACGGAATCAAAACAGAGATATCCTCACTTTCAGAAGCTAGCTTATGGCGTGTTCCTAGGCAGTCGGAAGCTGAGGCATTACTTCCAAGAGCATCCAGTAACAGTCGTGAGCAAGGCTCCGCTGTCAACAATTCTCAACAACGCTGACGCAACAGGACGTACGGCTAAATGGGGCATTGAACTATCCGCCTTCGACATCGTTTACAAGCCCAGGACTGCGGTTAAATCTCAAGTCTTGGCAGATTTCGTTGCAGATTGGACAGAAGCTCCGGATGCAAGTCTGGAGCCGGAACCAGAAACATGGGTCATGCACTTCGATGGATCCAAGCAGCATCAAGGCTCAGGAGCCGGAGTCACCCCGAAGTCCCCTACCGGAGAAGAACCGCGAGTATGTCTGCGCAGATCCACTTCGAAGCTACTAACAACATGGCGGAATATGAGGCTCTACTACACGGTTTGCGCATCGCTAAGGAAATCGGGATCAAGCACATCATCTGCTGTGGAGATTCCGACCTGGTGGCACAGCAAGTAGCCAGAACTTGGAACGCTAGAAACTCCGTCATGGCGGCTTACAGAGACGAAGTTGATGAGATCGCCAAGTGCTTCCTCGGATACGAAGTCAAGTACGTCAGGAGAGACGATAACACAGCGGCAGACATGCTATCCAAGCTCGGATCCGGCAGGAAGCAAATTCCGCCTGGCATTTTCCTGGAGCATCTCCGGATACCCTCAGTTAAGGGCGCTAACCCGGAAAATCCAGAGGTGGCAGTATCTCCGGCTAGGGAAGTGATGGCTATCATTCCGGCTTGGACACAGCCTTTCCTGGACTACCTCATCGATCATAAGTTGCCAGAAGACGAGGTCCTCGCTCGACAGATCGTCAGACGAGCAAGAACCTACACAATAGTTGATGGACAGCTCTACAAACGGAGTGCAGCAGGGGTATTTCTTAAATGCGTCTCCAATCAAGATGGCATTGAAATCCTTAGAGAGATCCACGCAGGGGATTGCGGGCATCATGCCGCTCCCAGATCACTCGTTGCAAAAGCTTTTCGGTTAGGTTTCTATTGGCTTACAGCTAAAGAAGACGCTGATAAAATAGTTAAGACCTGCCGAGGTTGTCAGTATTACGCTACTCAACCAAACGCTCCAGCCCAAGAGCTGAAGACCATACCTATCACCTGGCCATTTGCGGTCTGGGGGCTCGATATGGTTGGTAAGTTAAAAAGATCATCTCCTCGGCGGTTTTGAGTACCTCCTGGTCGTCGTTGACAAGTTCGAAGCAAATGGATCGAGGCTAAGCCGGTGAGAAAAGCCGATGGTGCTACGGCACTAAAATTCGTCCGCAGCCTCGTGATGAGATTCGGCATCCCACACAAGCATAATCACGGATAATGGCACGAACTTCGCTCAAGGAGAATTGAGGGATTATTGTGAAACAATGGGGATACGACTGGACCTCGCATCTGTGGCTCATCCACAGTCCAATGGTCAGGTTGAAAGGGCTAACGGCCTAATATTATCAGGAATTAAACCACGCCTTGAAGGACCGCTGCGACGAGCAGCTGGAGCTTGGGCTGATGAGTTGGAAGCTGTTCTGTGGAGTTTACGAACTACCCCTAACAGATCAACAGGGTTTACCCCTTTTTTCCTGGTATACGGATCCGAAGCCGTGCTTCCCTCCGACATCATCCACGATTCACCGCGGGTTTCCACCTACAATGAAGAAACAGCTGACGAGGTCAGACAGCTATCTGTGGACCTGATCGAGGAAGCTCGGAACCTAGCTGATCAGCGCTCCGCCATTTACCAGCAGAAGCTCCGACGCTATCACAGTCGTCGAGTTCGGAAACGCTCCTTCATGGCAGGAGACCTGGTCCTCCGCCTTCGACAGGTGAAAGACCATAAGCTGCAATCTCCATGGGAAGGACCCTTCGTCGTTAGCAAAGTGCTTCATAACGGGTCGTATTACCTTGTTGATTTCCGTGAGCTGAGGGACAGACACCTGCTAATTGGCACCGGAAACGCAAGCGTGAGGATCCGGATGATATCTACGACGAGACAGAACGCCCTTGGAACATTGCACAGCTACATCCTTTCTACACTTAGCATACATTTTCCGAGTTATAAACTCTGTAATAGTTATACATGATCAATGAAATAAAGCTTATGGTTCACTCTTTGAGTCTTTTACCTCCTTTACTTGTTCATTTTAGATCGTGTATGTTTTTTTCCGACTAAAACCGCAGAGCTGGATATTTCCGCCTAGGCGTGTATGAAAGTTGTGATTTCCAAAACCGTCCTTTAGGACGTAAGCTTAAGTTTTCTGATTAAGTTGTTATCTGTTGCGAACTTGTGGATTCCTAATAGCGATTTCCGGCACCTATGCCTGGGGCTTGTTTCCGCGGTTATTGACGGACTGCCATTGGGCTTCGTCGCCGCTGGCGAGCGTTTCCGGCTAAGGTCTTCCGGCTCGCGGAAGGTCAAGCGAGTAAGCCGGAAAACAATGAAGTCAGCACTTGCTTTCCGACATAAAACGAAACATGCACATAATATTAACGGATAGCAGGATAAGTGTTTCCGCCCCATGCATAATCGTTTCGTTCCTAGCTACTTAATAATTTAAGTCTTATTACAAACCCACTCTGGGGCCAAAATGATGCAACTTGTTTCATTGTTTAAAATAGGAACTCTACTCGGAGTCCTCCTCTTCTGATTGCTGGTAGGAGGAGCCGTCGTCGCTGTCACCAGATCCGGCTTCGGAGTCGTCACCAGAGTTTCCTCCGGAATGCTCGCCGCTTGACCCGGATCCTTCCCCGTAATACTCCGGCTCACCCGCTTCTTCCTCTGCATCGGAAAATCCTTCGGGCAGATCGTGCTTGTTATACCAGAACGAGTGATCCACTCGCCTGACAAACAGCTGTTCATAGCCTTCGGTTTCCGCGAGGAGGGCATCCATATCGGAACCCTTGGGGGCTCCGCGTGCAACATTCGCCAGGTTGAGCGAGGGGAAGTGAGCCTTGCAGGTGGCCAGGATTAGGGAGGCGACTCCGCGTGCTGAAGACTCCTGCCAGTCCTTGATGAAATCCGGCACCAGCTTCATAAGTTTGGTCATCGTATCGATGACTGTGGTTTTGGCCTTCTTCAGAGACAGAGCTGTGGCGATTCCGCGACAGGCTTCAAATAACGCGTCAATTGATATCCGCGCTTCATCGTATGCCTCCGTCCTCGTAAGGTTTGACTCTTTTGACCATTCAAAGCCAAGGCTTGCTGTGGAAGAAAGAGATTCAGTTCCGCTAGAGAAGACTCATACAAGTTAGTCGGAGCAATGATACGGAAAAATGCTTACGGAAGATAAGTTTGTCAATGGCTTCCGCCTCCGCTTCCAGAACTTTGTTCTTGGCAATTGTGGAAATCACGCGGCCCTGGCTTCTCTCCAGTTTTTCATTCAGCTCGCCGAGTCGCGGGCATGCTTCTCGGAGAGCTCTTTCCTCGCCTCAGTCTCCTTGCTTGAGGATTCTTGGATGAAGGCTTTGAGGGACTCGTTTTCCGCCTCAAGCACCTTGACTTTGGCGGAAAGCTCATCAAACGAGGAGTGCTTGACAGATTCTTCTGAAGGCAGAAAGTTGCACACATTATGCATCCTGAACTATGACAATACAAAAAGTGAAGACCCGGATCTCGTACCTTTAAGGCGGGTCTCAAGCAGCTGGATAGCCTTTTGGCTGTTTTCCGCGTTCTGGTGCAGCCCCTCGATCTCCGTGATCTGCTCTAGCACGTGAATGCGCAGATCTTCGTGCAATTTCCGTGTGGTCTGTGAAGCAGCAGGGAGTTAGCCGGATATTTAAAAATCCTGGGGGCTAGCGAGGAATTCAGTAGGTATAAAAAAATTTAAAATTCCGTCTAAAGTACATTCTGGGAAAGCATCGGATAATACACGTTGCACGGAACTATATCACCCAATGCTTGGGGGCTAGTATTACCTGCCGCACTTCTTTGTGCTTGACGAAAAAATCCTTCAAGTTGCTCTCCAGCTCGGCGAGTTCACGCACCTCCTCGTCCGGTTTTCCCCATACCTTGTTCAGCATGGCGGAAACTTCCGCGTGACGTTCTGCAAGGGTAAGTTTTTGGAGGGACGGAGTTGGTTGGAGGTTGACTCGGATCGCGTTGGTAACTTGGAGGAGCTTAGCCTTCTGCTCCTGTTCTCCTTCAGTGGGCCCCGCGAAGGCGGAGCTTGGCTGATCTGGCGGAGGAATTGGTGACGAGGTCCCCTTGGCGGAATCGCCATGATGAACGGGATCTTCAGGAAGGTCATCAATGTCGATGATATCCTTTGAATCCGGCTTGTTGGCAGATGAAGCCTTGGGCGGAACTTCCACCTCAGGAGTGATAGGAAAAGAAGCCGGAGATGGTCTGGCCTTCTTCTTGGGGACCCTTGGGGCCTTGGGAGGCTGGCTTCCGGAACTTCAGAAATGACATAAAAGCATAAGTACGAGTTTGAGCGTTAAACCAGAACTTGGGTCTCGGAAGTAGACGCTTACCCGGAAGGCTTGAAGAAATGCTGGATGGCAGGCTGCCCTTTGTTGCTGGTATTAATCAGCGAGAGGCGCTTCTTTTCCGCCTCAGCTTTCCGGGTAGCCGCAATGCTGAGCGTCTCGCGAGGGCGTTTCGCATAAGGGCTGGAAGGGGCTGGCTTCTTCCTCTTCGCAGGACGTGGAGCTTCAGGAGCTTCCGCCTCTGATGCGGCTTCCGGATCCACGTTGCCGGTGGACGGGACTCGGAGGAGAGTTCCGAGTTCGCTTTCCTCAAGCGCCTCGAGCTAAATGCAAAGTTAACACTTAGACAAAAAAGTTTGAAGAAAAAAATAAACCAAAGTCAAGACGACGTACCGCGGTCCCGGATCCCTCCGTGTGGATGTCTTTGTTGCATACGTGAACGTGGAGTTCACGTGGGATTTTGATGAGGACCCGGATCCTTTTGTCGATGGCGTCGGCGGAGAGATTGTCCTTGGTGGCGCGCATTGGATCGTCGCGCCCTGTGTATTCAAACATCAGGCGATCCCTGTGTTGCAGCGGCTGGATCCGCTTCGTGAACCAGGAAAGGGTTAAGTCCTTCCCCGTCAGCCCCTCCTCCGTGAGCTTGCAGATCCGCCTGACAGCGCGGGTCAGCTGTGGTGAGTCGGAGAAGTGGGGGCAGTGCGTCCATGATGGAAGCTCCGTGGCGGGGCAGTTCTTGAAAGGCGGCAGCTTCCTGTCGCTCGCGGGGTCGGAGACGTCCTTCAAGTAGAAGAAACCCCCGGACCAGTACCTCGCGGATTCGTGGCGGTCGGTGGGGGGGTAGACGCGGCCCGGGCGGATTATGAAGGTGACGGAACCGCAAGTCGCCAATTCGGAAGTCTGGCGGATCTTCTCCTTCTTGACAGAAAAATAGTATTGGAAGAGGGGAAGCTCTGGAGTAACCCGGAGGTGGCCTTCGCAGAGAGCGACGTGGTTGCTGATGGCGAGCACGCTATTCGGAGATATGTTGTGGGGTTGGAGTCCATACGTCTTCAGAATCTCCCGAAAGAAGTCCGAAGGCGGAAATGAAAATCCGCGCTCCACCAGTGCCTTTGTCAGCACCATCTCGTCGTCCCTTGGAGCCGGAGCTGGTTCATTTGGAACTGACCTCCAGCTTCCGGGTTGCAGGAAGCCCTCCGCCTCGAGATTCTTCAATTCCATCTCAGTGGTGGTGCAGGGCCACCACTTCCCCTTAGCTTCGGAGTCGCGCTTCCGAGCTTTCGATTTCTTGGCAGCCTCTTCCGCCTGCTGCTCCGTTTGACCCGCCCCGGAGGTTTTCTCCGGGTGAGCAGAGGTCCCCTCAGCCTCCTTGCCGGAATCCTTTGAAGGATCCAGCCTGACTGGAGCGAAGGGAGGAGGGGCGGAGGAGATTGGCGTCGCCATGATTGGTTCCGAGCTCGGAGGTGGAGTCGTTGAAGACATCTGAAGAAAAAGAGTTTGGCGGAAACTTTCCTTAGTCGGATCCCACATCGTCTTCCCCAGGTTCACCCCTACCAACTACGGCGCGAAGATGAAGCTCGAAGATTTACCGTAATGGCGTGTGCGGTGGTCGGAGTCGCCGGCGACGAGTTTTCCGTGCGGTGGCTCGCCGGAGTTAAGAACACGAAGAACACTGCGGTGGTGGGTTCGCTCCGGCGATGCTCCGGCGATTACTCCGGCAGGTTCCGGCACGGCGGAGGAAGGGCTCACGGGCGGCGCTCGGCAGGAAGGTGAGAAGGGGGTGAATGAGGGTAAGGGGTCTCGACGGCTGATATTTATAGGCTGAGGGGATAAGATTCGTGCTCCGCATCCTGTGGTCGGAACGCAAGCGTCGCGTCGTTGGATGCGTGACACGTGTCCCAAACCCTAGCGGTAAAAATGGCTAGAGATAAGTTACCGCGCAAATCGCGCGAAAATGGCGCCAGAATTGGCGGAACCGTTTGAGTCTTTTAAGATTCCGGGTAATTGCGTGAAGATAAGTTGGCTCTCGTTCGCGAGCAGGGAGTAACCCGGAAATGTTCTTTGGAGCGTCGATGGATGAAGTCCCGCAGGATGAGAGCATTTTCCGGCTGTAAGTTGGAAAAAGAAGAAAATGCGAAGTTGGAGTTCTTCAAGTTTCTCCGCGTTGCCAACGATGCCGGAAACTAAAGATACAAGCATGGCGGAAACTGCAGGTGAAACTCGGAGAACTCTGGGGGCTACTGTTGTGGGTATACTTCATGGGTGTACCATCGACAGTGCCTAGATCCGGCAAGCCCGGGTGGCCCACAGACGGTGATGAGGCATGTGGCCCATCGGGCGGCCCAGTTGCTGTTGATCATGAAGGAAGAAGTCCAGCCCAGGATCAGTAAGCCGGATCCGTACCGACATAGGAGTAACCCGGATCCTTGGAGGCCCATGAGGAACCCGGATCCAGTACGACATGTAGGGAAGGCGGATCCGTGACGTGCACGGCAAGATATTGTACCGTAGCTAGGCTATCTGTAATCCGGCTAGGACTCTCCATGTAAACCCTAGATCCGTGCGCCTTTATAAGCCGGATCCCGGGAGCCCTAGAGGCACAACCACAACTCATTGTAACAACGCGAAAGCGCCCAGATAATTCCAGACAAGCAGCAGTAGGCCCTGTCATCGTGCAGGTGTTCCGAAGCCGGGTAACTCGCGTACCACCGTCCCGTGTGCACTCCGCCCTATGGCCCCTACTTCTTCTCCCCCTCGTGAGGATCCCTCCTCCGGGGTACCGTCGATTAGGCAACGACAGAGGTGTTGGACCCAAAAGCAATTTGAGTAGTCTATTTGGTGGACCCAAGCATTTCCGGTCATGGCCTTCCTAACTGTTCAAGCTTTCTTTTTGGACAGAGCGAAAATGGATGACGCAATGGTTCTAAAGTTGTTTCAATCAGCCCGAGGAGCTAGCACTTTAAACACATGCTTTATTACCTTCATCAATGGTAACTCTCGTCAACCGAATAGAAGAGGTGCATGTCATCATTGTTGCAAGGAAGTTCGGACCCAAACCACCACCTTTATGGCTCGACCGAAGAAGAAGAGCATGCCATAACATCTCCAAGTTGAGAACACCAAGACCACCAAGAGAACTCGTACGACATACGAGCTTCCAATTAATTTTGCATTCCCGCCGGACAACTTATCTGTACGTGCCCAAAGCCTGTAGGGATTCGTTGCATAGAAAACAAAAAATTTCCTACCGCGAGAACGCAATCCAAGCCAAGATGCAATCTAGAAGACGGGAGCAACGAGGGGATGAACGAGACTCACCCTTGAAGATTTCCAAAGCCTACAAGATGAGGCTCTTGTTGCTGCGGTAGACGATCACTTGCCGCTTTTAAAAGCGCGTAGAAGATCTTGACGGTGCCACAATCGGGCAGCACCTCCGTACTCGGTCACACGTTCGGTGTTGATGAAGACGACGTCCTTCTCCCCGTTCCAGCGGGCAGCGGAAGTAGTAGCTTCTCCTTGAATCCGACAGCACGACGGTGTGGTGGCGGTGGCGATGGAGATCTCCGGCGGAGCTTCGCTAAGCGTTTGCGGGAGAGGTGGAGGAGGTGGGGCGGCTAGGGTTTGGGAGAGGGGGTGGCCGGCCACTATGGGGTGCGGCCAAGGCTATGGCTTGAGGTGGCCGGCCCCCTCCCCTTGGCCCTCATTATATAGGTGGAACCCCCAAGTGTTGTACTACAAGTCTTCGAATAAGACCCCAACCCAAAACCTTCCATGTGTAGGGAAACCTACCCAAGGTGGGATTCCCACCTCAAGTGGGACTCCCACCCTTCCATGAGGGGGGTGGCCAGCCACCCTTGGTGGAGTCCACACGGGACTCCACCCCTCTAGGGTTGGCCGGCCATGGGTGGTGGAGTCCCTTCGGGACTCCGCCTTCCAAAGTGATTTCTTCCGGACTTTTCTAGAACCTTCTAGAACCTTCCATAAATGCACCGGATCATTTTCAAACTTATAAAATGACTTCCTATATATGAATCTTATTCTCCGGACCATTCCGGAACTCCTCGTGATGTCCGGGATCCCATCAGTGACTTCGAACAATACTTCGAACTCCATTCCATATTCAAGTTCTACTAATACAACATCAAACCTTAAGTGTGTCACCCTACGGTTCGCGAACTATGTAGACATGGTTGAGAACTCTCTCCGACCAATAACCAATAGCGGGATCTGGAGATCCATAATGGCTCCCACATATTCAACGATGACTTAGTGATCGAATGAACCATTCACATACGATACCAATTCCCTTTGTCACGCGATATTTTACTTGTCCGAGGTTTAATCATCGGTATCACTCTATACCTTGTTCAACCTCGTCTCCTGACAAGTACTCTTTACTCGTACCGTGGTATGTAGTCTCTTATGAACTTATTCATATGCTTGCAAGCTAATTAGACGACATTCCACCGAGATGGCCCAGAGTATATCTATCCGTCATCGGGATGGACAAATCCCACTGTTGATCCATATGCCTCAACTCATACTTTCCGGATACTTAATCCCACCTTTATAACCACCCATTTACGCAGTGGCGTTTGATGTAATCAAAGTACCTTTCCGGTATAAGTGATTTACATGATCTCATGGTCGAAAGGACTAGGTAACTATGTATCGAAAGCTTATAGCAAAAAACTTAATGACGTGATCTTATGCTACGCTAAGAGGCTTTACTAGGGACTCATTGTTGTTTACATAACACACATGTATCAATGTTTCGGTTAATACAATTATAGCATGGTATATAAACATTTATCATAAACATAAAGATATATAATAACCACTTTTATTATTGCCTCTTGGGCATATCTCCAACAGTCTCCCACTTGCACTAGAGTCAATAATCTAGATTACATTGTAAGGTACCTAACACCCATAGCATTCTGGTGTTGGTCATGCTTTGCCCTAGGGAGAGCTTTAGTCAACGGATCTGCTACATTTAGATCAGTGTGTACTTTGCAAATCTTTACTTCTCCATCTTCGACGTATTCACGAATCAAATGATAACGCAGCTTGATATGCTTCAGCCTCTTGTGTGACCTTGGTTCTTGTGCATTGGCGATGGCACCCATGTTGTCACAGTATATGACTAGTGGGTCCAATGCACTAGGAACCACACCGAGCTCTACAATGAACCTCTTCATCCATACCGCTTCGATGAAGCCTCCGAAGCCGATATGTACTCCGATTCTGTTGAAGACTTCGCCACCGTGCACGCGCTCGAGCTTGCCCGACTTACCGCAGACACCATTCAATATAAACACGTATCCAGTTCGTGACTTAGAGTCATCGGGATCGGTGTTCCAACTTGCATCGGTGTAACTTGTTACAACGAGCTCTTGGTCACCTCCATAACAAAGAAACATATCCTTAGTTCTTTTCAAGTACTTTAGGATATTCTTGACCACTAGTCCGAGTGTTCCATTCCTGGATCACTTTGATATCTGCTAGTCAAACTAACAGCATGTGCTATATCCGGTCTTGTACATAGCATGACATACATGATAGAGCCTACTGCCGAGGTATAGGGGATCTGACTCATCCTTTCTCTTTCTTCTGCCGTAGCCGGACCTTGAGTCTTACTCAAAACCTTGCCTGGTAACATAGGTAAGAATCCTTTCTTACTTTCGTCCATCCTAAACTTCTTTAGAATCTTGTCCAGGTATGTACTCTGTGATAGCCCTATTAGACGTCTTGATCTATCTCTATAAATCTTGATGCCTAATATATAAGATGCTTCACCAAGGTCTTTCATTGAAAAACTATTATTCAAATAACCTTTTACACTGCTTAATAGTTCTATATCATTCCCAATCAATAATATGTCATCTACATATAATATCAGGAATGCTACAGAGCTCCCACTTACTTTCTTGTAAATACAGGCCTCTCCATGACACTGTATAAACCCGAAGTCTTTGATCACCTTATCAAAGCGTCGGTTCCAACTTCTCGATGCTTGCTTCAGTCCATAAATTGAACGCTGAAGTTTGCATACTTTGTCGGCATTTTTAGGATCGACAAAACCTTTGGGTTGTACCATATACAACTCTTCCTCAATGTCTCCATTAAGGAACGCCGTTTTGACATCCATCTGCCAAATCTCATAATAGAAAAATGCAGCTATTGCTAACAAAATCCTCACAGATTTTAGCTTCGCTACAGGTGAGAAAGTCTCATCGTAGTCAACACCTTGAATTTGTCGGAAACCCTTTGCGACAAGTCGAGCTTTATAGACGAGTAACATTACCATCAAGCATCCGTTTTTCTCTTGAAGATCCATTTATTCTCTACAGCCTTGCGGCTATCGGGTAAGTCTACCAAAGTCCACACTTTGTTATCATACATGGATCCCATTTCAGATTTCATGGCTTCTTGCCATTTGTTGGAATCCGGGCTCATCATCGCTTCTTCATACATCGCGAGGTCTTCATCATTGTTGTCCACAATCATGACATTTAGACAAGGATCATACCAATCAGGAGTGGCATGTTCCCTTGTCGATCTGCGAGGTTCAGTAGCTATCTCGTTTGAAGTTTCATGATCATTATCATTAGCTTCCTCTGTTGCCAGTGTAGGCGGCACAGGAACATCTTTCGGTACTGCACTACTCTGACCAATGAGTGAAGATTCATCAATCTCATCGAGTTCTACTTTTCTTCCAGTCACTTCTTTAGTGAGAAATTCTTTCTCAAGAAAGGTTCCATTCTTAGCAACAAAGATCTTGCCTTCGGATCTGTGATAGAAAGTGTACCCTATAGTTTCCTTAGTGTATCCTATGAAGATGCATTTCTCCGCTTTGGGTTCTAGCTTATCCGGTTGTAACTTTTTTACATAGGCTTCGCAACCCCAAACTTAAAGGAATGACAGCTTAGGTTTTTTATTAAACCATAATTCATACGGTGTCGTTTCAACGGATTTTGATGGTGCTCTATTTAAAGTGAATGCGGCTATCTCTAATGCATAACTCCAAAATGATAACGGCAAATCAGTAAGAGACATCATAGAACGAACCATATCTAAGAGAGTTCGATTACGATGTTCGGACACACCGTTTCGTTGTGGTGTTCCCGGCGGTGTCAATTGTGAAAGTATTCCGCATTTCTTTAAATGCATGCCAAACTCATAACTCAGATATTCACCTCCGCGATCAGATCGTAGAAATTTAATCTTCTTGTTACGTTGATTTTCTACTTCACTTTGGAATTCCTTAAACTTCTCGAAAGTTTCGGATTTATGTTTCATTAAATAGATATACCCATATCTACTCAAATCATCTGTGAAGGTTAGAACATAACGATAACCACCGCTTGAGGCTACACTCATTGGTCCGCACACATCGGTATGTATGATTTCCAATAAGTCTGTAGCTCGCTCCATAATACCAGAGAATGGAGTCTTAGTCATTTTTCCCATTAGACATGCTTCGCATCTATCAAGTGACTCAAAGTCAAGTGATTCAAGTAATCCATCGGTATGGAGTTTCTTCATGCGTTTCACTCCAATATGACCAAGACGACAGTGCCACATATAAGTACAATTATCATTCAATTTAATTTGCTTAGCATCAATGTTATGAATATGTGTATCACTACTATCGAGATCTAACAGAAATAAACCATTCTTTTCAGGTGCTCGACCATAAAAGATATTATTCATAAAAATAGAACAACTATTATTCTCAGACTTGAATGAATAACCGTCTTGCATTAAACAAGATCTAGATATAATGTTCATGCTCAACGCGGGTACAAAATAACAATTATTGAGGTTTAAAACTAATCCCGAAGGTAGATGTAGAGGAAGTGTGCCGACAGCGATCACATCGACTTTGGATCCATTTCCAACGCCCATCGTCACTTCATCCTTCAATAGTCTTCGTTTATTCTTTAGTTCCTGTTTCGAGTTACAAATATGAGCAACCGAACCAGTATCAAATACCCAGGTACTAGTACGAGAACCACTAAGATAAACATCTATAACATATATATCAGATATACCTTCTTTCTTCTTCTTGACAAGGCCGCTCTTCAGATCCGCCAAATACTTGGAGCAATTACGCTTCCAGGTGTCCCTTCTCCTTGCGGTAATAGCACTCAGCATCGGGCTTAGGGCCAGTCTTAGGTTTCACGGGAGGCGTGGCAGCTTTCTTGCCACCCTTCTTGAATTTTCCCTTAGACTTGCCCTGTTTCTTGAAACCGGTGGTCTTGTTGACCATCAACACTTGGTGCTCTTTCTTGATCTCAATCTCGAGCAGATTTTAGCATGGCGAAGAGTTCGAGGTAACTCTTTGTTCATGTTCGCATATTGTAGTTCATCACAAAGTTCTTGTAACTAGGTGGCAGTGATTGAAGGACATGATTAATCCCCAGTCTGTTAGGAATCACTATTCCCAAGTCACTGAGTTTCTTCGCATGGCCGGTCATGGCGAGCATGTGATCACTAATGGAGTTGCCTTCTTCCATCATGCAACTGAAGAAGTTTTTCGATGCTTCATATCATTCCACGGCCGCATGAGTTTCAAATATAGTTTTCAACTCATTGACCAACTCATGAGGATCGTGGTGCTCAAAACGTTTTTGAAGATCGTCTTCCAGACTGCATAGGATGGAACACTGAACTTGAGAGTACCAAGTTTTCCGAGTCGCGTAAACATTCTTTACTTCATCGGTTTCAGTTTCTGCAGGAGGGTCACCTAGCGGTGCATCAATCACATATTGCAGGTTTCCACCATTGAGGAAGATCCTCACATGACGGAACCAGTCGGTGAAGTTGCTACCGTTGCTCTTAAGCTTTTCTTTCTCTAGGAACTGGTTAAAATTGATTGGGGACGCCATATCTACAACATATATTTGCAATAGTTTAGACTAAGTTTATGACAAATTGAGTTCAAATTTTAATTCAAAAAAAATAAAAACTAGGTGAACTCCCACTCAAAACAATATCCCTCGAATTGTCTTAGTGATCACACGAACCAAATCCACCACACCAAGTCCGATCATCACGAGACAAGATGTAACTTCAATGGCGAACACTCAAAGTGTTCATCATATCAGTCATATGATTCATGTTCTACCTTTCGGTATCACGTGTTCCGAGACCATGTCTGTACATGCTAGGCTCATCAAGGCCACCTTAGTATCCAATGTGTAAAACTGGCTTGCACCCGTTGTATGCACTTGTTGAGTCTATCACACCCGATCATCACAAGATGCTTCGAAACGACAAGTCTTGGCAACGGTGCTACTAAGGATGAACACTTTATTATCTTGATATTTTAGAGAGAGGGATCATCTTATAATGCTACCGTCGCGATCTAAGCAAAATAAGATGCATAAAAGGATTAACATCACATGCAGTTCATATGTGATATGATATGGCCCCTTTGTCTTTGCGCCTTTGATCTTCATCTCCAAAGCACGGACATGATCTCCATCATCAACGGGCATGATCTCCATCATCGTCGGTGTAGCGTCAAGGTCAATGGCGCCGTCTTCATGATTGTTCTCCCATGTAGCAACTATTACAACTTCTTTGAAATACTACTCAACATGAAATTTAAAGACAACCATAAGGCTCCCGCCGGTTGCCACAATACAATAATGATCATCTCATACATAGTCATCATCACATTATGGCCATATCACATCACCAAACCACTGCAAAAACAAGTTAGACGTTCTCTAATTTGGTTTGCATATTTTACGTGGTTTAGGGTTTTCGAGTGAGATCTAATCTACCTACGAACATGAACCACAACGGTGATACTAGTGTTGTCAATAGAAGAGTAAATTGAATCTTCACTATAGTAGGAGAGACGAGACACCCGCAAAGCCACTTATGCAATACAAGTTGCATGTCGAGCGTGGAGCAAATCTCATGAACGCGGTCATGTAAAGTTAGCCCGAGCCGCTTCATCCCACTATGCCACAAAGATGCAAAGTACTCAAACTAAAGACAACATAAGAATCAACGCCCACAAAACCATTGTGTTCTACTCGTGCAACCATCTATGCATAAACCTGGCTCTGATACCACTGTAGGGATTCGTTGCATAGAAAACAAAAAAAATTCCTACCGCGAGAACGCAATCCAAGCCAAGATGCAATCTAGAAGACGGGAGCAACGAGGGGATGAACGAGACTCACCCTTGAAGATTTCCAAAGCCTACAAGATGAGGCTCTTGTTGCTGCGGTAGACGATCACTTGCCGCTTTCAAAAGCGCGTAGAAGATCTTGACGGTGCCACAATCGGGCAGCACCTCCGTACTCGGTCACACGTTCGGTGTTGATGAAGACGACGTCCTTCTCCCCGTTCCAGCGGGCAGCCGAAGTAGTAGCTCCTCCTTTAATCCGGCAGCACGACGGCGTGGTGGCGGTGGCGATGGAGATCTCCGGCGGAGCTTCGCTAAGCGTTTGCGGGAGAGGTGGAGGAGGTGGGGCGGCTAGAGTTTGGGAGAGGGGGTGGCCGGCCACTATGGGGTGCGGCCAAGGCTATGGCTTGAGGTGGCCGGCCCCTCCCCTTGGCCCTCATTATATAGGTGGAACCCCCAAGTGTTGGACTACAAGTCTTCGAATAAGACCCCAACCCAAAACCTTCCATGTGTAGGGAAACCTACCCAAGGTGGGATTCCCACCTCAAGTGGGACTCCCACCCTTCCATGAGGGGGTGGCCGGCCACCCTTGGTGGAGTCCACCTGGGACTCCACCCCTCTAGGGTTGGCCGGCCATGGGTGGTGGAGTCCATTCGGGACTCCGCCTTCCAAAGTGATTTCTTCCGGACTTTTCTAGAACCTTCTAGAACCTTCTATAAATGCACCGGATCATTTTCAAACTTATAAAATGACTTCCTATATATGAATCTTATTCTCCGGACCATTCCGGAACTCCTCGTGATGTCCGGGATCCCATCCGTGACTTCGAACAATACTTCGAACTCCATTCCATATTCAAGTTCTACTAATACAACATCAAACCTTAAGTGTGTCACCCTACGGTTCGCGAACTATGTAGACATGGTTGAGAACTCTCTCCGACCAATAACCAATAGCGGGATCTGGAGATCCATAATGGCTCCCACATATTCAACGATGACTTAGTGATCGAATGAACCATTCACATACGATACCAATTCCCTTTGTCACGGGATATTTTACTTGTCCGAGGTTTGATCATCGGTATCACTCTATACCTTGTTCAACCTCGTCTCCTGACAAGTACTCTTTACTCGTACCGTGGTATGTAGTCTCTTATGAACTTATTCATATGATTGCAAGCTAATTAGACGACATTCCACCGAGAGGGCCCAGAGTATATCTATCCGTCATCGGGATGGACAAATCCCACTGTTGATCCATATGCCTCAACTCATACTTTCCGGATACTTAATCCCACCTTTATAACCACCCATTTACGCGAGTGGCGTTTGATGTAATCAAAATACCTTTCCGGTATAAGTGATTTACATGATCTCATGGTCGAAAGGACTAGGTAACTATGTATCGAAAGCTTATAGCAAAAAACTTAATGACGTGATCTTATGCTACGCTTAATTGGGTGTGTCCATTACATCATTCATATAATGATATAACCTTGTTATTAATAACATCCAATGTTCATGATTATGAAACTAATCATCTATTAATCAACAAGCTAGTTAAGAGGCTTTACTAGGGACTCATTGTTGTTTACATGACACACATGTATCAATGTTTCGGTTAATACAATTATAGCATGGTATATAAACATTTATCATAAACATAAAGATATATAATAACCACTTTTATTATTGCCTCTTTGGCATATCTCCAACAAAGCCAAGCCCGGATAAGCTATTCAAGCACTTGAAGGAACTCAATCGGGACCTCAAGAGCGGTGATGAGGTAGATTGCTTGCGACGTGATGACCGACTTGGCCAAGGCGGTGCTGCCCGCAATGTTGAAAGACTTTCCCTGCCAAGGTGCAAGCTTCTCGGCCGCCTTGTCTTCAATATATAGGAAATGGACACGCTTGAGCTTTTTTTTGGCAGGGAGCAAAAGGAAGGCCAAGGTATCACATTGGTAAGGTGGTTCAGGTGGCCGGAAGGTCCAACAAGACATCGGCGAGATCTAAGTCTTGGCAACGAATAAGGGCAACCAAACTATTTTGGAAGTTAGTCATAAGACCGGTGACATTCCCAAATTGATGAGGATTTGTGCAAGCGTGGCGACGTCTTCCTTGAAAGGAGCCAAGAAAATCACGGCATCGTCCACATAAAGAGAGGTACAAAGATGGGCACTCTTCCCGGAGAGGTGTTGAACCTTCCCATTGGAGGTTGCCACATAAAGCATTAGATGTAATAGATCGATTGCAATGTCAAAGAGTAGCGGAGAAATGGGTCTCCTAGCCGCAATCCACACCCGTGGTTAATAGGGGTGTTGGGATACCATTGAGTATGAAAGGAGGGCAGCAATCCAATCACGGAACCTTGGTGGGAACCCAAATCTTTGAAGGAGATCCAAGATATATTCCCAACAAACCGAATGGAAGGCTTTCTTGATCTCAATCTTGAAATGGAGGGAAGGCTTTTTTCCTACGATGAAGACATCTCGCATAATTCTGCACGAACATAAAATGATCATGAATGCATCTTGATTTGATGAACACACTTTGGGCGATGGAGACAATTTCTTTCATACGGGGAACTAGACAAGTAGGCCACAATCTTTGCGAACCCATGGATGAGGCTAATGGGTCGGAAATAGGTGATTTCTTCCCCACCATATTTCTTAGAAATGAGAATAATATTCACAGAGTTTAGCCAATGGAAATTGTAAGTGTGAAGGTTGGAGAACCGATGCATAATCTCCATGACGTCAGCTTTGATGATATACCAACAAGAAGTGAAGAACTTGCCATTAAAACCATCTTAACCCGAGGCTGTGCAATAAACGTTTTAAATCGTAGAAATGAAAACAACATTTAGCATGCTATAAGTGTTTTTATGAGAACTTTGCCTGACGTTTCTTGACTTGCAGCAGCAACATCGACAAGCGGGGGTGGCAGAAGGAGTATTGAATCTTATTTTTCAGGGTAAAAATCTAAGTTTTTTCATTAATTGGTTATGCCTTGCAATGACCCATTATTTTGAGAGCGTAGACTTTGTTCACGGTGAAAACCTAAGATCTATGATCAAGCAGCGACAATACTTTTGTACTAGTTCTTTCTTGCATGCGTCATTTTTGAAAAATTAAACTTCAAATGATGTCTTGGTTTGTGTTGCATCTACAAGGTTTTGATTCCGTTGCGGGTGCGTCTGTAATGTCTTTAGGAATGTCACCGATCTTATGACTAACTTCCAAAATAGTTTGGCAACCAGTAGAGTCATGCTAGCCGCGTGCCGGATTTTGACATGCGACTATTACGTGGACCTAGGCTCAGCCAGACAACACGCGAGTAGTACCCTATTATTTGCAGCGTGTTGCCGAGCCCGCACGCGGCTATTAAATTTGGACAGTGGGGCGCCAAATAGTGGTCGCGTGTGCTTGTTTGGTCCGCTGCTTTTATTTTCAATTAAGGAAATTCAATCATCGCGTCGAAGCAGTTTCCCCACGCGCACACACTTGTTCGATCCCAATCTCTCTACCGACACGCCACTCGACCTCGCCGCCGACCGCGCCAGAGCCGTTGAGCGCCGCCCACGCCACCTCTCGTCGACCGCGCCCAATGCCGTTGAGCCGCCGCCCACACCACGCGCGCTCGACCTCGCCGCCGACTATGCTCGCGCCCGAGCGACACGCTGACCGCCCACGCCGCGCTCGCCCTCCACCTACTGGTATGATCCTCTGCGCCCTTAACATGCTTGATGAAATGGTTGTGTGGTGTGTATCGATATAAGTTGCTGATGTTTTGCCGAAATGTTGATTAATTTCTAGTTCGGCAAATTTCAGGCAACTCCGTATGTCCCATATTTAGCAAAGATCATGCCGAAATTTTCCGTTAATTTTACTGTTTGTGTTGTAATGCTGCGATTGAAGATTACGTGGTGTGTATCGATATGAGTTGCTGATTGTTTTGCCGAAACGTCGATTAATTTCCATTTTGGAAATTGTTTGGCAACTCAGTATGTCCCATTTTTAGCAAAGGTCATGCCGAAATTTTCAGTTAATTTGACTGCTTGTGTTTTAATGCTGCGATAGATGATTACATGGTGTGTATCGATATGAGTTACTGATGTTTTGCTGAAATATCGATTAATTTCCATTTCGGCAAATTTCTGGCAACTCCTTATGTCCCATTTTTAGCAAAGGTTATGGCAAAATTTTCCGTTATTTTTTCTGTTACTAACTATATGAATTTCCATTTTAGGCCGCAAATGTCGGGAGACCACAATGAGAAGGCGACGTGTTCTAACTCTGCGGCGCAAGAAAAAGAAAATGCAGATAAGAAGATGCAGTACAAGAAGAAGCAGGAGTAGCGTTGGAGTTTTTGCAAGAAACTAGTGGAACTGATGGCAACGACGGGGCCACTGATGGCAACGGGATCACTGCTGGCACTGACGGCACAAAACTGAAGAAACAACGCAGGGAGAGGCGCCGAAAAAATCTCGACAATATAACTTATACTATTTTGGAAGTAAGTCTTACCAATGGTGAGCCTATTAGGCTGCCCTCAGTTGCAGCGAGTTATGACGACCAATGCGGATGTATTCTTCGACACACCGTTTCGATGAACGAGAAGAACATTAGGGAGAATGCAGAATTATGTGCCAGCCTTATCTTGAAGTTGCTTAAATGGTACACATCTCCACACCCTCACAACAACGAGAATCTCACCAAAAATCTGAAAACACCCACGGTCTCGGCAAGTTCAGTATGAACTTGAGCAGTTAGAAATCAAGAGTATGAAGAATGATGGATAAGGGTGATGATTAATCCAAGGTACACCAGGCATATCCTATGATCACGGAGAAAGAGTGGGAAACATTCAAGAATAAATGTGCTAGAAAGGAGGACAAGGATTTGCGGAAGTGGGGTTTGGACATGTGTCGCATGAACATAGGTTCCGTAACTCTCAGAAGCTGTGGTTACGACCGCAAGAGGCCTAGGTGGGAAAAGTAGGACCCTGATCCTTTAACTGCTGCAAAAATCAAGCCCTGGGAAAAATTCGAGGACCGGCGATGCGAGTTTATCAGGGGTCGGTGCCATCGAGACAAAAAAAATTGGGGAATATGTAACAGATAAGAAGACGGAACAATTAATTGTTGAACTGGTAATTTATATACCGTAGCTTTTAATCAAGTCAATTACATTCTAATAGTTACATTTCAAAATGTTTCATATGTTTTTTTTGTAGAGTAAGCAAAATCAGCTGAAATGTGAAACCTCCTCCGATGGATCGGCCCCCTGGAATCAACCTTTAATCCGAGCGATAAACTTGACCCTCGGAAAGCCGGTGCAGAAGAACTGGAATATGGCCGTGTTGCTGGCATAGGAATCGGCGCCCAGTGGAACTACTATTACAATGATGACCGTGAGCATCGAAAGAAAAGGAGACCGGGGATATTTCTAATAAGGATATTGAGAAAATTATGGACAAAAATGTTAGTTCAATCGTCTCCAGTGAAGAGACAAGGAAGTTGGGAATCATGGTTCCTAGCATAATGATGGCATTGAATATATTGTTTCAAGGTGGTCAAATAGGGCCTAAATCTAATTGAAGAATTCTTAAATACCGGTGATGAGGATTTTTTCAATTGAGGATATTTTGACTAGAATCACGTTGCCTACCGATGTGCAGTTAGCTCGTACATGCGACATTATTGCAGTCAATCCTTCAGCGCCTATCAATGCCACAACGCCAGCTCTAGCCATAACTCATGCCGCAGCTCCTGCCACAGTTCCTACCACAGCTCCAGCCACAGCTCCAACTGGAGCTCCAGCCAAAGCTCCCAAACAAGCTCCAACCACAACTCCTACAACAGCTCCCACCGCAGCTCCAACCACAGTTCCATCACCTTCTGCAACAGTTCCTGCCTGAGCTCCTAGCATAGTTGCAGCCACAACTCCAGCCACAACTTCAACTAGAGCTCCATCCAAAACTCCTGCCGCAGATCCCAAATGGGATCCAACCACAACTACAATCTCAGCTCGTAGCCTTGTTGTTGTGCTGCTAAAGCTTGAAACAAAGGCCGTCGAAAAGTCCAAGAGAAGCAGGCCGAAGAAGCCGCTTGAAGCAAAAGATACTTCGAAGATGACCACAACAAAGCTGTCAGCTGTTTTTGACAAGGGCATTGAACTGCCTACTATGAATGTAGTCAAGAATTACGTTCGTGGTGGCGTACTTGTGGAAGATTTTCCCGATGGGAAAACTGTTAGGCAGCATTGTAGCGTTATTATATCAGTTTTGGTGGCTTACCACAATAATAATTTTAAGAAGCATATATCGGAGCAAACCTCTAGAATTATGGTTAAGTGTAAACCTGAACACTTCTATCATAACTATGCAAACTTTTTTCTAGTTAATTTGGAAGATTTGTATCTCCTGATAAACCTTCGAGAGATGGACGCCATCATAGTGAGATGCTATATATTGTGAGTATATAGTTGACTCGATGCGTCAACATGTACAGTAGTAGCTATGTATAGCTTTGCTACTGACAAATATTTTATTTATGTAGGTTCAATTAAAAGAGAGTCAGGGTCAAAACATCAGAGTACTCATCGTAGATCCTCATTGGTTTCGCGACAGTCAATTGATCCAGACTCGGTCGTGGTCGAGAAATACATTACCTATGTGATGAATGTAGTTTTCAAAGATAACAAGTTAATCATGTGGGCCTATAATAAAAGGTAAAATATAGCTACTTATGCAAAAAAATACGCATTTGCTCGGATTTATGCAACTAACTAGTTTAAATTTTAGCTTTCATTGGATTCTTATTTGTATCTTACTATTGGATGGCCAAGTCTATTATTTTGATTCTTACCTTAGCAATCCGACGAGAGTTTTATGGATGCAAATGAACTTATTGATAGGTGATTATTCTTTCATCCGCATAATATATATTAATGTCATATGTATTATTCTAAAAAAATTAATTCATATTGTTTAGATCATTTACCGCCGCATTTCGCTCGCGGGGACAAAATGTAGAGAAGACCTGTTACACATGACTAGACCATAACATGTTTGTCCCGGTTAGTTTTGCTAGCACTTATACTAGTCAGTGATTTATTTATTGGGTAATATATGAAGTATATAATTTCTATGTTCTATGTCTCAGTGCCACCAGTAGCCATAAGGATTCATGTTATGTGGCTTCTATGTTGCCTATCATATGGATTTTATAATGGGCAAAATGCAGGGAAATAAGCCATTTAAATTGCTATGCAAACATCTTCTATTTTATTTTTACTATATATTTTTCATATTTTGTACCTCCTTTGATCATACGTATTTATTACTTCGCAGCCTAAGTTGGATGCGGGGGACCTGACGAATCTGACACTAACAAAGCTCCGCGGCCAGATGTGCTTATTTCTGTTACAACAAGTAGTTACTCCCACTGAACTATTCCACAATCCTCCTGCTTGAGATGTGTTGAAAATATATGAAACAACTTATGTAATATATAGTCATTCAAATGTTGTGATTTTTAAAACTATAAATTGTTATGCACGTCGTGTGTATATATAAATGTGTTATGTGGATCGAGTAAAGAGTTATATATTTAGTGCTATGCTCATACACTGCCACGTCAGCTGGAATAAGCTGTCGTGCGTAAAAAATGAAAACGGACAACAATAATAGCAGCGTGCGATGATGGTTCATACCCCTATAACACAATGGCAGCGTGCAGAACGACACACGAGCAGTAGCACGAACTATTAGCAGCGTGTTGCCCACACACGTCATTAAGGATAATGGCAGCATGTAGACACGGCTAATACTTTACCTATCAGCCGCGTGCTGAGTGGACACATGACTAGTAGCTGATACCACTAACGTATTACCAGTCGTGGACCGGTGTTCACGGCTATAGGCCAAATCCGCACAGGTTTGCAAGTATGGTTAGTTCCCTAGTTGCGTCAGGGTGTAAGTACGTGTTAATTTAGGCCATGTTGTGTCCTAGTCAGAGGTGGTTTGGTTAGTCTTGTCCTAGTACTTTTGTTGCTAGCTTGGTCCTGGTTCTATATATACATGAGCATATACGATTGTAAGCTGTACCAAGAAAACAAAAAAAGAAAAAAGAGAGAACAAATAGAGGGTGGGATACGCACGCTTGGCCATAACTTTTATGTTCGTGTGTGTTCCTTTATTTTGATATGATTGATTCGTGGGCGAATTCCTACAATTAGTATCAGAGCGAGGTTCAAGATTAAAAGCTCCGCTTACCACGGGGAGGCGACCCATACAAGTGACTCGGGACGGGCGATCGTTGCTCAGCGGAGCGACATGGAGGAGACGACAAGATACTGTTGTCGGCATGGTGGTGGAGGTGGATGATTGTTGATGGAGAGGTGGTGCCGAGGCACGGTATCGAGTGTCTCGTCAAGATCGTCATCTGGGAGTTTCATCAAGGTCGTCTCCGGAGGAGTCCGATGAGTGAAAGAGTTAAGTATGTGCATGTCTTCACATGCTGTCGTTGTCATCGTGTGTGTGAGTTGTCGTTGTGTTCAAGTGCTCGTCTTTGTGACTATCCGTTGTAGTTAAAGCGAGGATGTATATGTGTATCAACGGGAGGATGAACTTCAAGTGTGAAGGGGCGGTAAACTACGCTAGGGTGGACGGTGTGTTCCACAATTGCTGGCGTGGCTAGGTAGTGCGGATCATGTTTGAGTTGTTTTATAAACTAGCATGGTGGCTCTCGCAAATGCGAGGACATTGTCTTTATTTTATCGAAAATGATAGGAATATTGTATTTCACATTATGGAATCATTAATAATAGCAAAGTATTATCACTGTTGATTTTTTTGATTCAACAATCAGCGTAATATTATCTCACACATGTGCAATAACGTCATTATATATTCCTTAATTATGGGTGAAATTTTACTTTACCAATTAGGATAAAACAATAAATATCGTTAACTGCATATGACGTTTTGTACATGCTGCTATTATAACTTTTTTATTGGATTAAATCCATATGATAGAGTGTAGATTTTGTGTGTTGTGTTACATTAGTGAATGGTTACAAATAATCTTAAAGATCGTCGATATTAGCTCACTGGCCTACGATCTTGGGACGCCGTTTTCTCAAAATATTTGTTGTTACTAAAGGTTTAGAACCTAATTATACACTATATAAAGGGTAGCTGATTTTACGCCATCTCCATGACTGAGATACTGTAGATTTGCTATTTATCCACTCTTTCCTCCTATTGTTGATTGACACGTACTTATTTACTTTATCCCTTCCCTGATCTACTCACGTAATTTGTTTTGCATCTTTATTTTTTGGGTAGACAGGCAACCGGCTACCGGCTGTTGCCTCACCCCTTCCTATTTTCATGGATCGCTCCAGAATTCGGTCAAAGCGGCAGCTGGTCAGAGAGGCGCCCCCTCAATCTCCACCATGGAACAATTCGCCCCCAACTTTCTTCTTCACATTCTTCCCTATGGCCGGCCTCCTCTTCTCCCTCTCTGGCCACCGTGCCACCTACCAAGGCGGCTGACGGCGTGGAGGAAGAGCGATGAGGACCTCTCCGCCCTCCTCTTCAGCCACCGTGGAGGAAGAGCTTGGGGCTCTCCTCTCCTCCTCGACGCCCTCCTCTTCAGCCGCTGTGGAGGGTGAGCTCGGGGCTCTCCTCTCCTTGACGAGGCAGATGGCGGCGCATTGGGAACCTCGGCGCTCTACTCTTCAACCGCTATGGAGGAAGAGCTCGGGGCCATCCTCTCCTTCCCGAGCCAGATGGCGGCGCGGTAGGGACCTCGGCGCCCTCCTCTTTCGGGTGTTTCCTGGTGGACTTAAGTGGAAAAGGGTGCTGTGTGCATCATTGCCGATGGAGTGGTCGATGTGCCTCGCCGCCATGATCCCCGCCGCCTCTCGCTGTACGCACACCTGGGCCACTTTGGCGAGGACCTGGTCTCCGTGTGGGGCTGTCCGCACGGTGCCGCCGGAAATCTCACACTCATGGAGGACGCCATAGGGAGATGTCTGACACCACCATCCACGTCGACTTGGCCATGGGCTACACACCTTCGTGCGTCACTCCACGGCCTCCGACACCCTCCCTAGATTGGAGGCAGCAGCAGGCCAGCTAACAAGGTTTGACCTCATCTTCTCCGTCAACAACGTTCGAGTAAGCTGCCTTTTTCTCGTGTCTCCCTCTATCCCCTGTATGCAAATAAGAGAAAAGAAGCAGGGACATATAAGTTTCTGGGAATGGTTTGGGAAATTAGTCTTTATTTCATATGATATGAAAAGTCTTTAGAATCATCTTATACAGAAGTCCAAAAATATTTGTTTGCACATGAGCATGGCATAACCAGTAACCAACCAAATCATTGGTTCTTGCATGAAAAGCTAGCTATCTCCTTCGCCTTGGTGTGACCTCCAGGTCTCAGTGGTCAATCAAGAACTCTGAATAATGCTGTAAAGTACAAGGGATATTCTTTAATTTTTCAAACCTAAATATCCTTTTCCAGGCCTCAATGCAGGTGAACAAATTACAAGGAAGAAAGAGAGAGTGTAGACCCTCCATCAGAGCAAGTAGAAACGGAAATTGTTCAAACCCGTAAAGAGATGGAGTTAGCGTGCCATGGTCACATACCCTACTTGGATGATCACCTCATAAATATAATTCTCTGCAGATTTCATGAGGTAGTTCATGTGCTTGATATAAAACCTTCTTTTTTGAAAATTGGCAATGCTTATTAAATGCTAGATATGTGTTGATGTAATTCATCTTTGTCACTTAGGATGCTATCATACATGTTGTTCCAGTATATCACAGGAAAAAAGGATATATGCCAGTTCAAGCTCATATGTTCTACTAATAACATAGTTATACAAGCTTATATGTACTACTAATAATATAGTTATATGGTGTTTAGTAGCAGCTCAATACATACACCGATGAGATATTCATATGTGTGTATTACTACTTTGTTCATTTCTGGTCGGTTAGCCAAGAGGATTCATGATTCTTATCTTTCTCAGTACTATGTTGAACTTGAGAAATTGGTGGAATGTGTATCATGAACTGTTGAGGTTCTTTAATCCAACCGCTGTGTGACAGAAGAATACACAGAATTCTTCGAACCCAACCCTAACCGCAAGGTTAGATGCTAAGTTGTTCATTGTTTGATTTGGTTTATTAATAGAATAAACCATTGTGTTATCTTCTGTTATTTGTTCCCCTGTAGACCTTCTCTCAGAATTTTTTCATTCACTAATGACTCAAGCGGCTCTAGAAAGGTAATTAGTTCCTTATTCTTCAAATATCATGTAGTGTAAGCGAAATAAATACCTTTGATTTAAGAGACCTTTGAATTTCCAAAGTGGAAACCCTAAAACTTAATTGAGGAGTGATTTTTTTGTAGTACATTGCTACAAGCTGCAAATGCATGCTATTATTAGTTTCTCGGCTCAATCATGTTAGAAGTTGCTGCCGGAAAATTAAAATGCCACTAATATTTTTGTATGTAATTCCCATCTTTTGGTGATAGAATGCTTAGTAGGCAGCCTTTTTAGTATTTGTGATAGCATAGCCTTTTATATATATTTTCCTAACAGTGGGATTTTAGAGAGCATTTTTGTACAAGGATAAACTGATATCTAAGCCAATCCATGTGTTTAGAGGCCAATCAAACTGCTCTTGACTATCATTTTCAGTTCTCTTTAATTTGTATTTTTTTTTCCGACATACAAGTTCTATTCAGAAATTACCTTATGTTCTTGGTCATGTGTGGTAATATTTATGTTTGAATATAAGGAAGTATGGTATTTTTAACATGGTTTGTTAGCCTCCTTGATACTACTCAGTACTGACCAGGCTAATCCTGGGGTTAACTTTTCAGTGGAGTTTACATGTAACAACTGTCTATGTTCGAAGAAATTGCGGTGAACTTAAACGGTCTGATGTCCAAGAAAGTGCATTTTTTTCTTGCAACATAATTACCTACCATTGACAGCATGCTAACTGAATAATGCAGTTTGTGCCAATTTAAGCTTCCATAGTTCCATTAGTCCATTATATATTATTTTCTGGGGACTTTGGTTTGTTCACCCAGGTAGACTGCATTAGCTATCTACATAAAAGCTCAGGATTTTTTCCTAACTTTTCAGTTTTGAAAAATATGTTTCCATGTGTTCTTAAAATTCACAGAAATAGTGGAACTTCATAATTGCGGGTTCACAATTCTATGCTATATATTTCATGGACCTGATATAGCAGTGCTGTTTGCTAGCATTGAAATAGAAGACCGTTTGCTAGCATTGAAATAGTAAAATTCTCCAATTCATTCTTTCAAAATAGTGGAACCTGATATAGCAGTGCTGCCTACTAAGCTAAATCGATGCACATTATGGACCTGCATTATATAGCATGCAATGACCATTAACATAAGCCAGGGTCAAACTCTTAGCAAGGTCAGCGTTTACTTGCCAAAGCCGGCTTTCTCGCACGGTCCATATGACTTCAAGATTTGTGGGGTTGTTTTGTCATGAGATTGGCTCTTTGTTCCCTTCAGAGGGAGATCCTGTTCCTAAATTCACCCAGCTATATATTTATGACACCCAAAATGAGTTAGATCACAGGATGGGCATATTTGGCGAGGATGATGAGAGTGCTAGCAACAGCCATTCTGCAGCAGCTGCTCAGTCCTCATCTGCTATTGTTGGTCGGCGACGTGCTGTCATTCATATGGTCATTTCTCTTGCTGTGCTCCCTCTCGCTGTACTATTATTCATATGCTGATTTCTCTTTTTGTATTATATTTGCCTATTTCTCTTACAATCCATGTTTAGATCTCATCATATATGGTACTAATTGCAGGTTTATCAGCATACGGAGCAACTTAGTGCAGAGACACTAAAGCTAATGGAAAGGGCTTCTGAATTTACGTGTTGCGGGCAACAACCTGAAATCTGAAGTCATGTACTCCCTTAAGCAGCATCACAAAGGCATATGGCCAGAGTTCAATTTCTTTAGCAGCTGCCTTTACCCACTGTCTATTCTATGCTAATATTTTAATGCGTGTCTTGCATAAGTAGATGTGTAAAAAGTTAGCAGAAATCTAAATGATGCACGTTATGGACCTGAACTAAACCAAACCGTCTTCTGTTGTTATTGTCTCTTTCTGACAGAGCAATGTACAAGTTTCCAGGTGTTGTGGGCTTCGTTTACCTTTCTCCTCATAGAAATTCCTACTCAGGTGCGGGAAACTCTCATTTGCAACTAGTTGCACCCGCAATCCATTTTTTTTGTGACACTTCCAAGTTTCTAAAAAATGCAAACTAAAATTCTAGACAAACATTGTGTTGTATCTTGTGCATCTGTGAAGTTTCATCCAAAAATATGTCAGAATCTAACCTGTGTAAAAAAGAGAAGACATATGTAAATAGTGTCACGTACTATTTACACATCATTTGTTCTTTTTGTGTAGGTCACATTTTGAATTTTTTTTGGATGAAACTTCACAGATGCACAAGATACAACATAATGTATGTCTAGAATTTTAGTTTGCATTTTTTGGAAACTTGGAAGTGTGCCAACAAAAAATGGGGTGCGGGCGCAACTAGTTGCGGAATATCCCCTCTCCTCAGGTGCATGCAACTGCTATATTTTAGATAGAATTGCTCCTATTGAGCCAACATAGAGAGAGGTGACATACCCATTGGCTGTTGATGTCTGAACCCATAGGTGCTATAAATCAGCGTCCACTGCTTGCGTTGTCCCACTCTTCCCTCCTCTCTGCGCGCTCCCGTTGGCGATACGGCGTGCTGTGCGAATAAGCTTGGGACGGAGCTTCTACCACCATCGGCCCCGTCCCGTGCAGCGTGCTTTCCGCCGCCGTCCCTATCACCTCCGCCCCATCCATTAGCTACCACACCGCGAGGTATCACCGCTCTTCTGTTCACTGTTCTTCGATCCACTAATTTTTTCCCCACCCATTCCTATCCCCAGCTCATCTAAGATACGTACTATTGTTTTTTTAGGAGAATCTAAGATAGATGCTGCTGGCCGAATCGACTATCTTCATCAGGGCCAGTACAATTGTGGCCCATGTAAAGAGGCTTAGCATAGCCCACCAGATAAACAAAGGCTCGGCCGGTCACTTACGGGCTGTACCTGCTAGCGTCGGACATCTGAAAAATAATTCGTCGCTACCTTCTTTTTCTTTTTTTCTTCCTCCTAAAATTGCCAACTGAATTCACGACATACAAATGTTTTACCCCTGAACCTGCGAGCATGCTATGTGATAATATTATGTATGAACTATAATTTTCAGCAGAAGAATTTTCAGTAGGTTATCTCAACGGCATGGACCTAAGTTGTAAGCCACTCTTATCGTCATGGACTCCAGTAGATTTCAAATTGGTACAATACGGTGCCAAGCTTCATGCCAATTTGAATATTGATTCTGCACTGTACAAGATAACTCCACCTCCGTTGTATGACCTGATGTAAGTGTCTTACCTTTCAGATTCGGTCAGTGTTGCCTCTTTCATTGTGCATCGAGATTCATCTTTGCTAAAACACCACCGCTAACAGTGCATACACCATCAATTTTGTGCTCACGTACTATCTCTTATCCCGGCTTAATAAGATTCTGTACAAGCAGATGCCCACGGGCGCGGCGTGCCGCCGCGCCAACGCCTCCTAGTATGCATATTATCCCATGATGTTTTCTGTACCACCGGCTATCCCGCTCGTCGGCCTTCTCGCATAGCTCCTGGAGCTTAGCCTGTAGCATCGCGAGCACCCGAGTGTTTTTTCGATTGGTATTTAAACCGGTTTTTCTGGTTAATCAACCAAGAAAATATTATAGTAGAAATTAATCTATATCTATATCTTTACCTAATAATAAAGGAGCTAAGGTTTCTGCCAAAATTTTCGTCCAAATTTTTATTGAACCATTTTGCCCTCCCACCAAATCGCATAATGCATCAAATTGCCACTATACCCGTTCGTTCAGTTTTTCTTTTTCCTCCTCTAGCCGAGAGTGAGAGCAGAGAACTGCTCTGCCGCGCGTGAAACAAGCCGCGTGTATCGCGCCACCGGCGCTCGTCCTGCGCGCCTCCCGCCGTCGGCCAGCCTCCGGCCAGGTCCCCGCCACGAGGATCCCCTCTGCGCTCCTCTGCCCAGGCCCCCGCCGCGAGCAACCATTCCGCGCGCCGCCCGCCGCCGGTTCGTTCCCTTCCCAAATCGAACGAGATCTCCTCCTCCCAGACAGAACCGGTTGGCCACCGCCGCCATCCTCTCGATCTCCGGCCACCGGAGCTGCCGAACTCTTCTGGCGAGGGGAACGGAACGGCCGTTGCCCGAAACCCGCACCCTGTCCGCGGTGCCTCGCAGATTCGCGCCTCCAACATCTCGCCGTAGACCACCGATGTCCGCATCCGAGGCCCGCGTCCTGCCTTCAATGCTGCATAGGCATTCAAGATCTTCCGCCACTGGCCCTCTGTCCTCCTCAGGCACGACTGTACCTCCTTGACGAGCACGCTCAGCGCGTCCCATGGCCTGAAAGGCATAATTACCGGTTCGCGTTTATTCCCCGGCCTCCGCTCGCATGGATTTTCGTCCTCCCAAGCACGCCCGATGCGGCCGCGGCCGCCGCAGACTAGAGAGCGCTCTTAGGCTTCGATTTGCGTTTCAGATATGGGCTTTAAGAGTAACTAGGGTGGTTTCCGGCCGAAGAACATAGTAACGTGTATTGATATCCTCTACTTTAATAGTCCGACATCGATCTCCTATAGCCAGTTCCCCCTGTTTATATACGCTCCGAAATTTCAATCACCAGCAAGCAATAATATGAGCTGATGGAAGACAGAGACAAGTGCAAGATTGCCTATACGGATGGGTCGGAACCGGAAGGAATTTGCCTGATGGATCGAAACTGGAAGGAATTTGCCGAATTGAGAAATATGAAAGATGTTGGCTCCTCCAATGAAGCCCGGGATGGTGGAGCAGGCAAGATGCCATACCAAGAAATCACCGGCAAGAGAGAATTTGGGGGATGCACAGGCTGGCCTCTGAGAATCAGCCGGCGAGAGAGAATTTGGGGTAGTCCCGACGAGATGGCGCCACAGGCAACCGAGAGAGCCAGAGAGAATTTGGCCCCGTCGGTGCCGCGCATGATGCCAGTTGAGGATGAGGATTGGAGTTTGAGATTGACCTTCTCTTTTCTGGGAGTTATTTAATAGCGAAGGGACTAGAGCAGTCTATCTAACAAAAATAGACTACTTCGAGCGAGCTATGTCGCTTGGCAATTTTATTATTTGTATGTAACGTAGAATGTGGGTCAATTTTCTTTTGTAAAGACTGACGACACTATCTGAATTATAAAGACCGACGATAATATATATAATTGTAAAATGTTATAAAGAAAACATGTCAACTGTTATAAAGACCGAGGACACTTTGTGAATTATAAAGATTTATGAAAATATGTAATTGTAAAATGTTCTACATATATGTTGCTAATGAGCATTTCATTTTTTCTAAATTAATAAAAAAAAAAATCTTCCGCAGCAACGCGCGGGCATTGTCCTAGTTTAGATAATTTGCTCAAAAAAATTTAGGAATGTTCGATTAATTTGTAAATTGCTTTCAAAAATTTCTGGCAATATTCTTGAAATTTCCGAAAATCTGAAATACTGTTGCATGCAGTAATTTTCTCCACAGATAAAAAAACCCTAGAAGCTGCCCCGCCCGCCATGAGACTATCGAGAAAATATTACCGGGGAAATTTACATGTATGTACATAATTTGGTCACATTTTCTTTCTTTTTGATGAATTTTGAACGAATTTCTGAATTGGTTTGACAATTTTGACGATATTTTGGCAAGTAGTCTTAAAATTTCTGAAAAAGAGGAAATACCATTTCAGTCGGTTTTTTCACTGAGAAAAAAACGTTGGTAGCCAGCCACTGGCGTGAAGGTGATCTATCAACAGATTGTGATCAAGTATTGCTCTCTAATTCATAGTGCATGACTCATCGATATTAGAAATTTGGCGCGTTTTCTACTCTGTCCTAGTGTACTTCTTTTGGCCATTCTCCAATTAAACGTAAATTGCCTGTTTGAAAATGAATTCGCATGGCCTATTGGATATGAATTCTATCCGCATTAGTGCAAATTTTTGAACAATCGTGGTGGGCCTCATCTTCCTTTAAATCTCAACAATTAAATAGGAATGCAGCAATCTGAATATCTGGGACGAGAATTCTATCCGCATTAGTGCAGATTTTTGAACAACCGTGGTGGGCCTCATCTTCCTTTAAATCTCAACAATTAAATAGGAATGCAGCAATCTGAATATCTTGATCGACTTTAAGTGGTTTACATGTGCATGCCCATCTCATGTACGAACATGTTTGTTTAGAGTAGTAGACTACATGCCTTGATACCTGGATGCGATCATGTGGACTTGCACGTGAGATATCCTTGTACCATTGGATCGACTGGTATTTTGAAGAAAAAAGATTAAAGTTTAGGCGTTAACCATCTTGTACTCTAATTAGATCTTGTACTCTAATTAGAAGCAGACGTGTTTAGCTTTTTTGTTGTTGTTTTGAAATAGGCGTGCGTAACCACATGGCTACGTGCCTTAAACATTGTCGTGTACGTTTTTATTATTTTACGTAACACCTTTTATCTTTAAATCTCGAACGTTAGAATTAGAATCATTGGTTTATATTTATTTAGCATATGTGGATTAACGTGGTGCTTTCTAAAAACTCCTTATTTTGCTGTACCATTGGATCGACTGGTATTTTGAAGAAAAAAGATTAAAGTTTAGGCGTTAACCATCTTGTACTCTAATTAGAAGCAGACGTGTTTAGTTTTTTTTTTTGTTTTGAAATAGGCGTGCGTAACCACATGGCTACGTGCCTTAAACATTGTCGTGTACATTTTTATTATTGTATGTAACACCTTTTATCTTTAAATCTCGAACGTTAGAATTAGAATCATCGGTTTATATTTATTTGGGAGTGCCTGGGTCACAGTCGACTGAGAACAACTCTATGTCTCAGTCGAACCTTTTCTTTGGCTCAGCAAAAAGTCCACGAACCTTTTCTTTGTCTCTGTCTGGGCTTCCTGTCCTTTTCACACGTGAGCTGCCCATGTCCTGTCATTATGTGGGCTGTCACCTGATATTTAATATGGGCTGTCACCTGATATTTAATGTGTGGGCTTCATCTGGGCTTCCTGTCATCTGGTCCTGTCCGTGGGTTGTCTACCAACTCCGACAGAAACCCCTTATGCAAGTAAAGACACGAGCATCTCGTGATCAGTTCTTCCCCATTCATCGTCCTCACCATCGGAGCCATGGGGAAAAGAGAGTGGCGCAAACCCTAAGAGGAAAACAGCATCTCCCACGAAAAAAGCCCAGAAAAAGATAGAAAGAGGAAGATCTGCTCTGTTCTCCCCCTCCCTCTCCCCCTCCCTCGACAGGAATCTTGCTGAACATGGAGTATGGATCAGGATCTTACCTTGGTATGAAATTTCTGCTCCTCCCAGATCTTCTCTGTGAAATTTCTTTTCAATCAGACAATAGCATTCTGTCAGACCCGCTCTTCCCAGAAATTGAACATCTATTCTTGTCTTACTCTTTCATCCATGACCAACACTGTCATCCATGACCAGCACTTTAGTTTCAGTTCATGATAGCTGGACGAAAAAAAAGAATTAGACAAGAGAATTCTCTTAGAGCAGCAAAAGCATCAACGTAGTAAAGAAAAGATATATCAGCAAGAGCATTCTCTCAGAGGCTGTGCTTTACCAGCATATAATTTGCATTATATTACACAGTACCATCATCATCATACCGCACATGCATCTAGAAAAAATGAACCGAAACTCATGAAGGTATACTCAAAACTGATGAAGGATTGTGAGGAAACACAACACGTCAACAACAACAAACATAGCACAAGTACCTGGACCAATTAGAGATAAGGCATATGTGGTAGATCACAGGCTCTGTTTGACGGGTTACTGTGGTTAGGCATGTAGGGATTCGTTGCATAGAAAATAAAAAAATTCCTACCGCGAGAACGCAATCCAAGCCAAGATGCAATCTAGAAGACGGGAGCAACGAGGAGATCATCGAGACTCACCCTTGAAGATTTCCAAAGCCTACAAGATGAGGCTCTTGTTGCTGTGGTAGACAATCACTTGCCGCTTGCAAAAGCGCGTAGAAGATCTTGATCACGGCGCCACGATCGGGCAGCACCTCCGTACTCGGTCACACGTTCGGTGTTGATGAAGACGGCGTCCTTCTCCCGTTCCAGCGGGCAGCGGAAGTAGTAGCTCCTCCTTGACTCCGGCAGCACGACGGCGTGGTGGCGGTGGCGATGGAGAACTCCGGCGGAGCTTCGCTAAGCGTGCGGGAGAGGTGGAGGAGAGAGGGGGCGGCTAGGGTTTGGGAGAGGGGTGGCCGGCCTCAAGGGGTGCGGCCAGCTTGGTGGCTTGTGGTGGCCGGCCCCTCCCCCATGCCCCTCATTATATAGGTGGAACCCCAAGTGTTGGACTACAAGTCTTCGAATAAGACCCAAACCCAAAACCTTCCATGTAGTAGGAAACCTACCCAAGGTGGGACTCCCACCCAAGTGGGATTCCCCCTTCCATGAAGGGGGTGGCCGCCCCCTTGGTGGAGTCCACCTTGGACTCCCCCCATCTAGGGTTGGCCGGCCATGGGGAGGTGGAGTCCCTCCGGGACTCCTCCTTCCTTAATGATTTCTTCCGGACTTTTCTAGAACCTTCTAGAACCTTCCATAAATGCACCGAATCATTTTCAAACTTATAAAATGACTTCCTATATATGAATCTTATTCTCCGGACCATTCCAGAACTCCTCGTGATGTCCGGGATCCCATCCGAGACTTCGAACAATACTTCGAACTCCATTCCATATTCAAGTTCTACTATTACAACATCAAACCTTAAGTGTGTCACCCTACGGTTCGCGAACTATGTAGACATGGTTGAGATCTCTCTCCGACCAATAACCAATAGCGGGATCTGGAGATCCATAATGGCTCCCACATATTCAACGATGACTTAGTGATCGAATGAACCATTCACATACGATACTGATACGTCTCCGACGTATCGATAATTTCTTATGTTCCATGCCACATTATTGATGATTCTACATGTTTTATACACATTATATGTCGTATTTATGCATTTTCCGGCACTAACCTATTAACAAGATGCCGAAGAGCCAGTTGTTGTTTTCTGCTGTTTTTGGTTTCAGAAATCCTAGTAAGGAAATATTCTCGGAATTGGACGAAATCAACGCCCAGGGGCCTATTTTTACACGAAGCTTCCAGAAGACCGAGAGGGAAAGGAAGTGGGGCCACGAGGCGCCGACACAATAGGGCGGCGCGGCCCAAGCCCTGGCCACGCCGGCCTAGCGTGTGGGGCCCTCGTGTGGCCCCCTGCGTTTCCCTTCCGCCTACTTAAAGCCTCCGTCGCGAAACCCCCAGTATCGAGAGCCACGATACGGAAAACCTTACTGAGACGCCACCGCCGCCAATCCCATCTCGGGGATTCGGGAGATCGCCTCCGGCACCTGCCGGAGAGGGGAATCATCTCCCGGAGGACTCTTCATCGCCATGATCGCCTCCGGAGTGATGAGTGAGTAGTTCACCCCTGGACTATGGGTCCATAGCAGTAGCTAGATGGTCGTCTTCTCCTTATGTGCTTCATTGTTGGATCTTGTGAGCTGCCTAACATGATCAAGATCATCTATCCGTAATTCTATATGTTGTGTTTGTCGGGATCCGATGGATAGAGAATACTATGTTATGGTGATTATCAATCTATTACCTATGTGTTGTTTATGATCTTGCATGCTCTCCGTTATTAGTAGAGGCTCGGCCAAGTTTTTGCTCTTAACTCCAAGAGGGAGTATTTATGCTCGATAGTGGGTTCATGCCTCCATTAAATGCGGGACGAGTGACGAGAAAGTTCTAAGGTTGTGGATGTGCTCTTGCCACTAGGGATAAAACATTGATGCTATGTCCAAGGATGTAGTTATTGATTACATTACGCACCATACTTAATGCAATTGTCTGTTGTTTGCAACTAAATACTGGAAGGGGTTCGGATGATAACCTGAAGGTGGACTTTTTAGGCATAGATGCATGCTGGATAGCGGTCTATGTACTTTGTCGTAATGCCCAATTAAATCTCACTATATTTATCATATCATATCATGTATGTGCATTGTCATGCCCTCTCTATTTGTCAATTGCCCGACTATAATTTGTTCACCCAACATGCTATTTATCTTATGGGAGAGACACCTCTAGTGAACTGTGGACCCCGGTTCTATTCTTTACATCGCATACAATCTACTGCAATACTTGTTCTTTACTGTTTTCTGCAAACAATCATCTTCCACACAATACGGTTAATCCTTTGTTACGGCAAGCCGGTGAGATTGACAACCTCACTGTTTCGTTGGGGCAAAGTACTTTGGTTGTGTTGTGCAGGTTCCACGTTGGCGCCGGAATCCCTGGTGTTGCGCCGCACTACATCCCGCCGCCATCAACCTTCAACGTGCTTCTTGGCTCCTCCTGGTTCGATAAACCTTGGTTTCTTTCTAAGGGAAAACTTGCTACTGTCTGCATCACACCTTCCTCTTGGGGTTCCCAACGGACGTGTGTTAATTGCACGCATCAAGCTCTTTTTCTGGCGCCGTTGCGGGGAGATCAAGACACGCTGCAAGGGGAGTCTCCACAATCCAATCTCTTTACTTTGTTTTTGTCTTGCTTTATTTTATTTACTACTTTGTTTGCTGCACTTAAACAAAACACAAAAAAATTAGTTGCTAGCTTTACTTTATTTCTTGTCTTGCTCCCTATATCAAAAACACAAAAAAATTAGTTACTTGCATTTACTTTATCTAGTTTGCTTTATTTACTACTGCTAAAATGAATACTCCCGAAAACACTAAGTTGTGTGACTTCACAACCACAAATAATAATGATTTCCTATGCACACCTATTGCTCCACTCTGCTACTACGGCAGAATTCTTTGAAATTAAACCTGCTTTACTTGAATCTTGTTATGAGAGAGCAATTTTCTGGTGTTAGTTCTGAGGATGCTGCTGCCCATCTTAATAATTTTGTTGAATTGTGTGAAATGCAAAAGTATAAAGATGTAGATGGTGATATTATAAAATTTCAATTGTTTCCTTTCTCATTAAGAGGAAGGGCTAAAGATTGGTTGCTATCTTTGCCTAAGAATAGTATTGATTCATGGACTAAATGTAAAGATGCTTTTATTGGTAGATATTATCCTCCTGCTAAAATTATATCTTTGAGGAGTAGCATAATGAATTTTAAACAATTGGATAATGAGCATGTTGCACAAGCTTGGGAAAGAATGAAATCTTTGGTAAAGAATTGCCCTACCCATGGACTGACTACTTGGATGATCATCCAAACCTTTTATGCAGGACTGAACTTTTCTTCACGGAACCTATTGGATTCAGCTGCTGGAGGTACCTTTATGTCCATCACTCTTGGTGAAGCAACAAAGCTTCTTGATAATATGATGATTAATTACTCGAATGGCACACGGAAAGAGCTCCACAAGGTAAGAAGGTAAATTGCGTCGAAGAAACCTCCTCCTTGAGTGATAAGATTGATGTGATTATGTCTATGCTTGTGAATGGTAGATCTAATGTTGATCCAAATAATGTTCCTTTAGCTTCATTGGTTGCTCAAGAAGAAAATGTTGATGTGAACTTCATTAAAAGTAATAATTTCAACAACAATGCTTATAGGAATAATTCTGGTAACAACTATAAGCCATATCCTGCTGTTAATGGTAATAGTTATGGTAATTCTTATGGGAATTCTTACAACAATAATAGGAGTGTACCCCCTGGTCTTGAAGCCATGCTTAAAGAATTTATTAGTACACAAACTGCTTTTAACAAATCCGTTGAGGAAAAGCTTGATAAAATTGATATTCTTGCTTCTAAGGTTGATAGACTTGCCTCTGATGTTGATCTTTTAAAATTGAAAGTTATGCCTAATAAGGACATTGATAATAAGATTACTACTACAGCAAATGCCATCCAAGTTAGAATTAATGAGAATATAAGATTAATGGCTGAATTGCGTGCTAGGTGGGATAGAGAAGAAAATGAAAAACTAGCTAAAGAGAATAATATAGCTAAAGTTTGGACTATTACCACCACTAGTAATGATAATGATTCACATGTTGCTACACCTCCTACTATCAATGGTAAAATAATTGGTGTTGGCAATGTTTCTGCTCCTAGTGCAAAGCGTACAAAACTGCCTGAAATTGATAAAACTGCTGAAATTTTTTCCAACATTGGGGGTGATGATCCCATTGCTGTAGATCATAATGGTTTGGATTTTGATGATTGCCACATCTGTGAAGTTATAAAGTTCTTACAAAAACTTGCTAAGAGTACCAACGCTAGTGCTATAAATTTGGCCTTTACAAAACATATTACAAATGCTCTCATCAAAGATAGAGAAGAGAAACTAAAACTTGAAACTTCTATTCCTAGGAAGTTAGAAGATGGTTGGGATCCCATCATTAAGATAAGGGTCAATGATTTTGATTGTAATGCTTTATGTGATCTTGGTGCAAGTATTTCTATTATACCTAAGAAAGTCTATGATATGCTTAACTTGCCACCATTGAAAAATTGTTATTTGGATGTTAATCTCGCTGATAATGCTAAAAAGAAACCTTTGGGGAGAGTTGATAATGTTCGCATTATGGTTAACAATATCCTTGTCCCCGTTGATTTCGTTGTCTTGGATATTGAATGCAATGCATCTTGCCCCATTATATTGGGAAGACCTTTTCTTCGAACCGTTGGTGCTACTATTGATATGAAGGAAGGTAATATTAAATATCAATTTCCTCTCAATAAAGGTATGGAACACTTCCCTAGAAAAAGAATAAAGTTACCTTATGATTCTATTATTAGAACAAATTATGATGTCGATGCTTCATCTCTTGATAATACTTGATATACACTTTCTGCGCCTAGGCTGAAGGCGTTAAGAAAAGCGCTTATGGGAGACAACCCATGTTTTTACTACAGTACTTTGTTTTATATTTGAGTCTTGGAAGTTGTTTACTACTGTAGCAACCTCTCCTTATCATGTTTTTGTGCCAAGTAAAGTCTCTATGGTAAAGTTGATGCTAGATTTGGATTGCTGCAGAGAAACATCATTGCTGTCTGTCACGAATTTGCGCAGAAGTCTCTGTAAACAAATCAAAAAAATCTGCAAATTTACGTGCATGATCCTCAGATATGTACGCAACTTTCATTAGTTTTGACTTTTTCCGTTTGAGCAAGTTAAGTGCCCCTTCCAGGTTCGTCTTTACGGACTGTTCTATTTTTGATAGATTCTGCCTTTTATTTCGCATTGCCTCTTTTGCTATGTTGGATGAATTTCTTTGATCCATTAATGTCCAGTAGCTTTGTGCAATGTCCGGAAGTGTTAAGAATGATTGTGTCACCTCCGAACATGTGGATTTTTATTGTGCACTAACCCTCTAATGAGTTTGCTTGAAGTTTGGTGTGAAGGAAGTTTTCAAGGGTCAAGAGAGGAGTATGATATACTATGATCAAGAGGAGTGAAAGCTCTAAGCTTGGGGATGCCCCGGTGGTTCACCCCTGCATATTTTAAGAAGACTCAAGCGTCTAAGCTTGGGGATGCCCAAGGCATCCCCTTCTTCATCGACAACATCATCAGGTTCCTCCCCTGAAACTATATTTTTATTCAGTCACATCTTATGTACTTTGCTTGGAGCGTCTATTTGTTTTTGTTTTTGTTTTTGTTTGAATAAAATGGATCCTAGTATTCATTGTGTGGGAGAGAGACACGCTCCGCTGTTGCATATGGACAAATATGTCCTTAGGCTTTACTCATAGTATTCATGGCGAAGGTTGAATCTTCTTCGTTAAATTGTTATATGGTTGGAATCGGGAAATGCTACATGTAGTAATTCTAAAATGTCTTGAATAATTTGATACTTGGCAATTGTTGTGCTCATGTTTAAGCTCTTGCATCATATACTTTGCACCCTGATACGTCCAAAACGTATCTACTTTACCGAACACTTTTGCTATTGTTTTGCCTCTAATTTGTGTATTTTGGATGCAACTAACACGGACTAACGCTGTTTTCAGCAGAAGCTGATTACGGTGTCTCGTTTTTGTGCGAGAAATCCAACTTTCGGGAAAATCCTCGGAATTTATGCGAAGGCCCTATTTTCCCGGAGGGCCGATGGAGCCGGAAGGACAAACCAGGTGGAGGCCCGAGGGCCCCACACCATAGGGCGGCGCGGCCCGGGGGGGCCGCGCGGCCATGTGGTGTGGCCCCCTCGGCCGGCCTCCGGCGCCCTCCTTCGGAC
>NC_061513.1:249234740-249279856 GCF_022539505.1 Lolium rigidum | reverse complement strand
GGCTTGCCCTTCGGCTCCGTCGCATTCTGGGAAAATAGGACCTTTCGCATAAATTCCGAGGATTTTCCGAAAGTTGGATTTACGCACAAAAACGAGACACTGTAACAGTTCTGCTGAAAACAGCGTTAGTCCGTGTTAGTTGCATCTAAAATACACAAATTAGAGGCAAAACAATAGCAAAAGTGTTCGGGAAAGTAGATACGTTTTGGCCGTATCAAACGCGCCTCCATCTCCTCGAGATAATGCGCCCTTTTCTTCGTTCCAGGGTTGACCGTAGCCGACGCCGCTGTGAACAGCTGCTCCGCCACCGTCGCTCGTCGCCGGGAACGACGCCGCTGTTTCGACCCCGACGACCACCGTTCGGAAGCCCCTGCTCCTCCGCATCCAGCGCACGTCATCTCGCCGTTTTCTGCGCGCCAGGGTGAGCACACTCCGCCTCGCCATTTCCCAGTAGCTAGGGTTGCCGCGCAGACGCCTACGCCGTGTCGGAGACGACGGTGTATGCACCGTTGGATTAAATCCAACGGATGCATGCGCAAGCCACCGGGTCCCGCGCGCCAGCGTGGCTGCCAGCTCCTCCCTCCGTTCAAACCGCCCGCTCCCGCGCTGCGGAGCTGCTCCTGGGCCAAATCTGGCCGAGCCCCGGCCCATTTCCCTTTATCCCTTTTCTCTCTTTTAACCAGCCAGTAAATACCTGCTCGGGTTTTAAATCGCTAAAAATCCATCGTTTGACCAAATTAGTTGATTCAAGTTCCTGGATGCTCCCTAATGTTTTCTCTACCACTAGGAGTTGCATGCACATGATTTAGTATTACAGAAGTGTGCCAACAAATTAAACCCTAAAAAGTTGCAGGTTAGGAATTTTAATTCGTGTGATGTTTGTACTGGCTCTTTTTGAATGAGGTCAAATTGTTAGTGATGTGCATGTTAATACCTATCTTTTGGCACTGGTCCCACTTGCAAAAGCCTGTTAGATTTTGCTTTCTAAATAAATTAAAAACTGACCAGAGAGCTCTTCTCTGATTTTTAATTCAAAAACCACACATGCTCTGGAAGCAAATCCAAATGCTACCAGTAGATATAGTGATAGGGTATTTCTTTACCAAAGGAAATGATTTTTAGGGTTATATATTAGGCCTGGTGGATTTATATCTGAAACAGGGCACCTTATCAGTATTTTATTTTTGTAAATTCTTTTACAAATCAGAAAAATACAAATCCAGTGGGGTTAGTTCACATTTGTTCTTAGCCATCCAGGGGTATTCTTTGTTTTGGTTGGAGATGCTCTGGTTAGTGCTGGTCTAAGTTTTGTAATGCTCTGGTCTCTGTCTTAATTAAATTGTCTAGGTCAGTAGAGATTTTATTTGTATATGATTCTTGTGCAGGTGTGTTATGCATGTCATTAGCTTTCTGTAGATATGCTGCATGCATTTTTGTGACTTCCAGAAAGATTTAGGTTAATTAATTGGTTCATAAATCAATTCTGGAATTGCAAAAATCATATCTTTGGTTTTAAAATCATAAAAGGGTGAAACCACTTCCAGTAGCTTACATTTGTCAACCTCTACATACTGTGATTTTATCAAATTTTTGTGTGCATTATTCTGGAAATGGTTTGTTGATTGGTATGGCGTGTTTCTTTTATTTTTGCGACGATAGATTCGAACGCCGCCGGAGACGAAGGAGGAGGTGACTTCGGGGGATTTGAAGAGGACGACCAGGGACACTTTGCTGAGCAAGGCAAGCCACCTCTTGATGCATCTCTGATCCTATATATCTTATTCTTGCATTATTACAGGTTTTATAAAAGTGCATGTCTTCTATTTATTTGCCGGTGGTTAGTGCCACCCGGAGTTTTATTATTCCACCCTTAGGGTGCAGCCCTCGTCGGTACCTACTGGACACATATCTATTTGCGATATGGTGCTTATCACCATGTCATCCTTGTCTCCATTTTTCGAAGAAGAACTGGGACTATAGGTTGGGAGCCCTGGAAAAATGATTATGAAAAATGTTTTTCTGAAATGAAGTTTTCGAAAACCTTGGAATGGGGTAGCCCTGCCCAAGTGTGGGTTTTTAAAAGGAAGAACTTTTTATGGAAGGAAGATTTGCTGGAGGCAAGTGGAGAAAAGAAAATGTTTTCGAAAACTTTAGCGCCTAAGTACTCACCTGGACTGAAAAACGAGTGCAACCACATTACCCCAAAGTGGGCACGGGCGTAGCGTAGTAGTTTGTCTCGCCTTAGTTTGGGTCCTGCAAGTGTAGTGGCAGTCCGACCATGGACGCTTCGATCGGGGTTCTTCCCATGAGAAGGGACGCAACCCATTTGCCTTTTCAGGTACGCGGGGTACAACTTATGAGCTCCCATTGAAAGATGCCTAACTGGTTGAGTGGCATTCCGGAGGGTCGGGTGTCGGGGACTTTGCAACTCCTGGGTAAATGGCATCCCGGACTCTAGTGTTGGGAGGTACAACTCATTCGGCATGTCTTAGGCTAAGGCGAGCAGGCGAAAAACTACGATCGGGTACTTGTCGTGGCATATGTTGTTATGCAGGGATGATGCCCACACGATAAGTATCCGGATCTTGTGGGGAAAGTGTACAACCTCTGCAGAGTGAAAACTATTCGAATAGCCGTGTCCACGGTTATGGACGGTCGGAAAGGCTGTTGCTTAGCCTGAAGAGTTTTGTTTTACAAAAGCGTTTTCTCAACTATTGTTTTGGGAAAGTGATGCCAGTGGGACTGGTGGAAAATGTACCTGAGAGGTACGATGGAAATGTGGAAAGGTTTTGACGGCCATTTGAGATGGCCGGAAAGGAAATTGGGTCACCCGTACCTATTAGTCCGAAACCAAAAAGGGTTTACAAAAAGTTTTCAACAAAGAATTAGGGATGTCCTACTCTCGAGAGGAACCTCCTCTCGCTCCTTGTCGCCCTAGTTTAGTGCCTGTTCCTTGCTACTGCCATATTGCATATCCTTTATTTCTCTCTAAGGTGGTTTGCGAGTACATTCAAAAGTACTCACTGGCATTGTTGTCCTGGCTATCTACTTGGCCAAACTTTGAAGGGGAGTACTTCGACGAAGAGGAGTACGACGCCGAAGACGCGAACTAGGACGCTCTCCCAGTCAGCCACCTGTAGGGTAAAGGCCTGACTTGGGTTCCACCGCTTTTGGAGTCAAGTTGTTTCCGCTGCTGTTTGATGAACTATGGCCTTGATGGCCTATGATGTAAGACTTTGTATTACTTAAATTCGGTACTGTAATGGATGATGTAATCTGGTATCAGTTCGGTTATGTATTCATGATGAAATGATCTTGGGATCGTGAAATTGTATGCATAACAGGAGTTCTGGACTGGTAAGTCCGGGGCCCCACAGAGCTGGTATCAGAGCCATCCTGACTGTAGGAGACCTTAGTTAGCATGGGCATTAGGATAGAACAAAAACTATTTTTTTAAACGAAAGGTTGACTAAATGCTGAAAATGCTTAAGTCCCTTACCTCTCTCTATTTGTCCAAAAACTTTACTTGCATTCATGTTTTATTATGCTTAAAATTTTGCACACTGTGGTCACTAACTTAATCTACTTTAAAATTTGTGTAGATGTCGATCGAGTACACGCACTTCCGTCAGGTCGGGGTGAGGCCGCCCCTCTACTTCTTCGAGCGGGCCTTAGCCGACTTGGCTATTCGTTGCGGGCGTCCGGTGCCCGAGGTGAAGGGCGTCCGTACCGAGAGGTCTGCAGACTCGGAGATGGCCTGGCTGGTCACCTGCGTCGTCACGGGGAGCGGGATTTCCCCCGTTTCTGAGGAGTTCACCATCGATGTGATGGAGCGCACGTGGCTCGACGGGATGATTCGAGTCCCCCAGGAGGCACTTGCCCGCCTTGCCTTTCCTCACCCGGAGGTTGTCGCCGGCACTGGCTACCAGTACCTCGGCTAGCGCGACCTCGCGGGTCAGCCCGTGGCCGGCGCCCCGCACGCGACACCGCACACCAGCTGCACCACTTGGAGTACCTGCTTCACCACACCCAGACTCAGCAGGACCGCGCCCGTGAGAGGTGCGATCTGCAGGAGGATGAGATTGTGGCACTACGCGCTCAGCTTGCTGCTGCACAGGCTGACCTTGTCAGGGAGCGCAAGCTGAGGGTTGCCGCACGCCGGAGGGTTACTCGCCTGAAGGCGAAGGTGACTTCGCTGGAGGCCCTGACCACTCAGATGGAGGCCACTATTGAGGAGCTTGAGGACGACGGTGAGGATCTCCGCAAGGAGAACGAGGCTCTCCTTAGTGACGACGACGACTACGAGGAGGAGGACTTCGATATGGAGCCTGATACTGAGGATGAGGCCTTCATCAACGATGAAGATGAGGAGCCCGAGCCACTGATGTCCGAGGAGGACCCCGAGGAGCCAGCCTTTGTTGAGGAGGACGCCCCACTTGCACCTGAGGGTCCTATCGTGGACCTCGACGACTTCTAGAGCACTACCTTGGACTCGCACCACTTTCCTTAGGGCGATGAGTTAGGCCCCCTTTTGCGATGCGAGTAGACTTGTGATGATGGTTCTATGAAATCATTCTTTTGGATGTGTTGTATGAGACTTATGTTGTGGTGATGTATGCTACATTGTGCCATCGGCACCCCTTCTATGCTATGCTATCGTTTGCCTACTTTGCATTTGTTGTGCCCGTTTTTGAAATTCCGTTTTTATTTACAATCCCTCCCCTTTAAAGTGGCTGCCCATCTACTTGTTCCCCATTAAAAATGTGAATCCACCCTTCTTCAGGATGGTTGAAACCCATCGAGGAAACCCCAGCGGGTCAGACCAAGACCCCCCTCCACCTCCACCTCCGGAACCAACCATGGCTCAACTTCTGTGCATTATGTTGGAAGACCGAGAGGCAGCCCGTGTGGAGCGTCAAGCTAATCTTCCTACCCTTCAGCACCTCGCTCAGCTTGCTACCGGAAACGCCAACAACAATAATGGCGGGGATGGTAATGGAGACCCCCGCTCTAAGCTGAAGGATTTCCAGAGCACCAACCCTCCTGTGTTCTCCAAGTGCACTGAACCCCTCGACGCCGATGATTGGCATCGCACCATTGAGAACAACTTGGAGGTTGCCGGAGTCGGCAATAATGAGAAGGTTCTGTTTGCCACTCATTACCTCTCCGGACCTGCCCGCGCTTGGTGGGAAAATGTCAAGGCTATTCAAGCTGAAGGACACGTCATCGAGCTCGGGAAGAATTCAAGACCAAGTTCCGCAAGACCCACATCCCATCAGGACTGATCAAGCTCATGAAGGATAAGTTCATGAATTTGAAGCAGGGAAGCATGTCTGTGGTGGACTACATGGACAAGTACGTTCACCACTCTGTCCAGGTATGCTCTAGAAGACACCGACACTGAGGAGAAGAAGAAGGACCGCTTCTTGAATGGTCTGCATGATGAGATGCAGAGTATCTTAGTGGCTGTTCCATACCCAGACCTTGAGTCGCTTGTAGATGCCTCTATCATGGTGGAGAGCAAGCGCAAAAATGCGTTTGAGAACCGCAAGCGCAAAGCAATGATGTAGCAAGGCAGCTCCAGCACTCAGCGACCCCGCAGTTTTCCTCCACCAAAGCCGGCACCCCAACAGCAGAGAGCACCACCCCCTGCCCCTCGTCCCAACAACCCCAACCGCAACTACAACCCTCAGCGTTATGGAGGAAGCAACTACAATCCCAATTACAACCGCCAGAACAACACTGTCCGCCCTGCTACCAATGGATGCTATACCTGCGGACAGCCGGGTCATTTCTCCAAAGAGTGCCCCAACCGAGCAACTTCTGGACAGCGCCCCAATGCGCCTAAGCCTAATCAGGGACAAGCCCATACTGCTACCGGAAGGAACCCGAACCAGAAGAAGTCTGCTGGACCGGCTAGGGGACACCTCAACCATGTCAACGCTGAAGAAGCTCAGGAAGCTCCGGATATTGTTCTGGGTACGTTCCCTGTCAACTCAGTACCCTCGACTGTTTTGTTTGATTCCGGAGCCTCGCATTCTTTTGTTACCAAGCCCTATGTGAAAAAGGGAGGTTTAACCCCCACCCCCTTGAAGCGACCTATGCTCGTACAAATCCCTGGATCCACTAGCAGAACCCAGAGTTCCTGCAAAGAGGTTCCGATAGATATTCAGGGGAAGCGTTTCCACGCCAATTTAATAGTGTTGGGTGAGCAAGGCCTGGAAGTTATTTTAGGTATGGATTGGATGGTTAAGTATAAGGGTCATATAGACTGTGCTCGCCGAGCCATAACCATGACTGCTGAGGATGGTGAAGTAGTTGAGCACGTGGCGACCATGTCATCATCGAAGGCCTTATGCAAGAAGAGTGTCGCTAGTCCAGCCCTGCATGACGTACCCATAGCTTGTGAGTACCCTGAGGTTTTTCCCGATGAGCTACCCGGTATGCCCCCTGGTCGGGATATTGAGTTTATCATCGAGCTAGTTCCCGGAACTGCCCCAATTGCTCAGCGACCATACCGGATGAACCCTCAAGAATTAGTTGAGTTGAAGAAGCAGTTGGACGACATGTTGAGAAAAGGATTAATTCGCCCGAGCGCATCACCCTGGGGATCTCCCGTTATCTTTGTGGATAAGCGGGACGGTACTATCCGCCTGTGCGTGGATTACCGGAAGCTGAATGACGTCACCATCAAGAACAAATACCCCCTCCCGAAGATTGAAGACCTATTCGACCAGATGAATGGAGCCCGCATATTCTCCAAGATTGATCTCCGAACTGGCTATCATCAGCTCAAGGTTCGAGAGTCGGACATTCCCAAGACTGCCTTCACCACACGGTATGGACTTTTTGAATATACCGTGATGTCCTTCGGACTGACCAATGCCCCTGCCTATTTCATGAATCTCATTAACAAGGTGTTCATGAAGTACCTCGACAAGTTCGTCGTGGTTTTCATCGACGATATTCTGATCTACTCAAAGAGTGAAGAAGAGCATGCTGAACATCTGCGGATTGTTTTGGGAACGCTCAGAGACCATCAGCTTTATGCCAAGTTTAGTAAATGTGAGTTTTGGCTGAAGGAGGTAGGATTTCTAGGTCATGTCATATCTGCCGGAGGAGTGTCTGTCGACCCATCCAAAATTCAGTCTATCATGGAGAAGAAAGCCCCTACCAATCAGACCGAAGTTCGCGCCTTTTTAGGATTGGCGGGTTATTACCGCAAGTTTGTTGAGGGATTCTCCAGCATTGCGAGACCCTTAACGCAACTATTGAAAAAGGATAAAAAGTTTGAATGGACCGACAAATGTGAGGCCAGTTTTCAGGAACTCAAGAAGAGATTAGTCACAGCCCCCGTCTTGACCATGCCTGATATCACCAAGGATTTCGATGTGTACTGTGATGCATCGAAACTTGGGTTGGGAAGTGTGCTGATGCAAGAAGGCAAGGTGATAGCCTATCTGTCAAGGCAACTTCGACCGCACGAGATGAACTACCCCACGCATGACTTAGAGCTTGCCGCTGTAGTTCACACCCTGAAGACCTGGCGCCACTAGCTAGTGGGGAATCGCTGCGAAATCTACACCGACCACAAGAGTTTGAAGTACATCTTCACCCAGCGGGAGCTGAACATGAGGCAGAGCAGATGGATGGAACTTATCAAGGATTACGACCTCGGCATTCATTATCATCCCGGTAAAGCCAATGTGGTAGCTGATGCCCTTAGTCGAGAGCCCTGTTCGTTGAACGCCCTTATCAAAATTGCTCAACCCAAGCTGTATGAAGAACTGGAGGAGTTCGGCCTCGAACTCGTTAGCCATGGTTTCCTGGCCAATCTTGAGTTGAAGCCTACTTTATTCGATCAAATCAAAGAAGCTCAAGTGGGTCATGAGAGTATTGAAGGAATCAAGTGTAGAATGAATAGGGAGGAAGTTCCTGGTTTTGAAATTGACGCCAAAGGAGTTTTGTGGTACAAGGGACGCATGTGTGTACCTAATGTTGAAGACTTGAAGCAACTCATCATGAAGGAAGCCCACGACACCCCATACTCGATCCACCCCGGAGTAACCAAGATGTATCAAGACCTGAAGAAACAATTCTAGTGGCATGGTATGAAGCGCGAGATAGCCTTTTTCATTGCTCGCTGCGACGTGTGCCAGAAAGTGAAGGCTGAACATCAGCGACCAGCTGGACTACTCCAACCCCTACAAGTTCCCGAGTGGAAATGGGAAGAAGTTGGGATGGACTTCATCACCGGACTCCCTAAATCCCAGCGTGGCCATGAGTGCATCTGGGTTATTGTTGACCGACTTACCAAAGTTGCTCATTTCATTCCGGTGAAGACCACCTATAATGGTACCAAGCTAGCTGACTTGTATGCATCCCGGATTGTGAGTCTCCATGGTGTACCAAAGCGGATCGTATCAGATCGTGGTACACAGTTCACCTCCAGATTCTGGAAAAGCCTGCACGAAGCTCTCGGAACCAACCTAGCCTTCAGCACTGCATATCACCCGCAAACCGGTGGCCAGACTGAAAGAGTAAATCAGATTCTTGAAGATATGCTTCGTGCTTGTGTCCTCGCCTATGGAGCAAAATGGGAAGATTGTCTACCCTTCACGGAATTCTCTTACAACAATAGCTACCAAGCCAGTCTGCAGATGGCCCCCTTTGAAGCCCTATATGGTCGCCGTTGCCGAACCCCTCTCAACTGGTCCGAGACCAGAGATAGTCAAGTTTTTGGACCTGACCATCTTCGTGAAGCTGAAGAACAAGTCCAACTGATCCGTGATCGCCTCAAGGCCGCTCAATCCCGCCAAAAGAGTTATGCTGATTCTAAGCGTCGCGAATTGACCTTCAATGTTGGTGATCATGCCTATCTTCGCGTCACTCCACTTAAGGGAATGCAGAGATTTCACGTCAAAGGGAAGCTAGCCCCTAGATATATTGGGCCTTTCAAAGTTCTCGCTCGCCGAGGTGAAGTATCCTATCAAATGGAACTGCCTGCTGAATTAGCAGATTTCCATGATGTGTTCCATATCTCTCTCCTTCGACGATGCCTCCAAGTTCCTGACAAGCCTAAGACATTCAAGAACATCGATTACCGCACCCTCGACCTCAACACCGACTTAACCTACTGATACGTCTCCGACGTATCGATAATTTCTTATGTTCCATGCAACATTATTGATGATATCTACATGTTTTATGCATACTTTATGTCATATTTATGCATTTTCCGGAACTAACCTATTGACGAGATGCCGAAGGGCCAGTTGCTGTTTTCTGCTGTTTTTGGTTTCAGAAATCCTAGTAAGGAAATATTATCGGAATTGGACGAAATCAACGCCCAGAGTCTTAGGATTGCATGAAGCTTCCAGAACACCCGAGAGCCGCCAGAGGGGGGCCACAGGCCCACCATACACCAGGCTGGCGCGGCCAAGGGGGGGCACGCGCCCCCCTGTTGTGTCGTCGCCTCGTTGACCTTCTGACACCGCCTCTTCGCCTATATAAAGGTCCCTGACCTAAAACACGATACGAAAAAGCCACGGTACGAGAAACCTTCCAGAGCCGCCGCCATCGCGAAGCCAAGATGCGGGGACAGGAGTCTCCGTTCCGGCACGCCGCCGGGATGGGGAAGTGCCCCCGGAAGGCTTCTCCATCGACACCACCGCCATCTTCACCAATGCTGCTTGTCTCCCATGAGGAGGGAGTAGTTCTCCATCGAGGCTCGGGGCTGTACCGGTAGCTATGTGGTTCATCTCTCTCCTATGTACTTCAATACAATAATCTCATGAGCTGCCTTACATGATTGAGATTCATATGATGATGCTTGTAATCCAGATGTCATTATGCTAGTCAAGTGGATTTTACTTATGTGATCTTTGGAGACTCCTTGTCCCACGTGTGTAAAGGTGACAGTGTGTGCACCGTGTGGGTCTCTTAGGCTATATTTCACAGAATACTTATTCGCTTGTTATGAATGGCATAGTGAAGTGCTTATTTATATCTCTTTATGATTACAATGTGTTTTGTATCACAATATATCTGCGTGCTACTCTAGTGATGTTATTAAAGTAGTTTATTCCTCCGCACGGTGTAATGGTGACGAGTGTGTGCATCGTGTAGTACTTGGCGTAGGTTATGATTGTGATCTCTTGTAGATTATGAAGTTAACTATTGCTATGATAGTATTGATGTGATCTATGCCTCCTTCATAGTGTGATGGTGACGGTGTGCATGCTATGTTAGTACTTGGTTTAGTTGTGTTGATCTATCGTGCACTCTAAGGTTATTTAAACATGAATATCGAATATTGTGGAGCTTGTTAACTCCGGCATTGAGGGTTCGTGTAATCCTACACAATTAGTGGTGTTCATCATCCAACAAGAGAGTGTAGAGTATAGTATTTATCTATTTATTTATTCTGTTATGTGATCAATGTTGAGAGTGTCCACTAGTGAAAGTATGATCCCTAGGCCTTGTTCCTAAATACTGCTATCGCTGCTTGTTTACTGTTTTACTGCATCTTTACTTCCTGCAATATTACTACCATCAACTGCACGCCAGCAAGCACTTTTCTGGCGGCATTGCTACTGCTCATACTTATTCATACCACCTGTATTTCACTATCTCTTTGCCGAACTAGTGCACCTATTAGGTGTGTTGGGGACGCAAGAGACTTCTTGCTTTGTGGTTGCAGGGTTGCATGAGAGGGATATCTTTGACCTCTTCCTCCCTGAGTTCGATAAACCTTGGGTGATCCACTTAAGGGAAACTTGCTGCTGTTCTACAAACCTCTGCTCTTGGAGGCCCAACACCGTCTACAAGAATAGAAGCACCCGTAGGTATCAAGCACTTTTCTGGCGCCGTTGCCGGGGAGGAAATGTAAACGGCACTCACACACCGGACCCCGGCAACGAAGCACTTTTCTGGCGCCGTTGCCGGGGAGGAAATGTAAAAGGCATTCATACTCCGGTCCCAGGTAACTAAGTACTTTTCTATTGCCGTTGTGTGTGTGCTCGAAGCTATTTCCTTTAGATCCTGCAATTGCATCTTTTTGTTTCTTGTTTACACTAGTAAGGCTTAATGGTAGACAACAACAAAATGAGAGATCTTTATGAACTTTATCTTGAATTAGGACATGATGTGTTTGAAGAGAAAATTAAAAAACCCATGGAACTTATGCATGCTAATGGGAATGTTATTAGTATGAATGCTTTGAACACCATTGTTGCTAATGCTATGGAAGAATTTAAGCTTGGGGAGGTCGGTTTTGATGAAAATGATCTCTTTAGTCCTCCGGGTATTGAGGAGAAAGTTTATGTTGATTATGATATGCCTCCCATATATGATGATTATAATGATAGTGGTCTTTTGGTGCCGCCTACTATGGAGAGTAAATTTTATTATGATTATACTATGCCTCCTACACTTGATGAGAATAATAATGATAGCTACTTTGTTGAATTTGCTCCCACTACAACTAATAAAATTGATTATGCTTATGTGGAGAGTAATGATACTTTTATGCATGTGAATAAGAATGCTTTATGTGATAGTTACATCGTTGAATTTGTTCATGATGCCTCTGAAAGTTATTATGAGAGAGGAAAATATGGTTGTAGAAATTTTCATGTTATTAAAACACCTCTCTATATGCTGAAATTTTTGAAGTTACACTGGTTTTATCTTCCTATGCTTGTTACTTTGCTCTTCATGAACTTGTTTATTTACAAGATTCCTATGCATAGGAAGCATGTTAGACTTAAATGTGTTTTGAATTTGCTTTTTGATGCTCTCTTTTGCTTCAACTCTTATTTCTTGTGAGTGCATTATTAAAATTATTGAGCCCATCTTAATGGCTATAAAGAAAGCACTTCTTGGGAGATAACCCATGTGTTTATTTTACTACATTACTTTTGTTTTATATTTGAGTCTTGGAAGTTGTTTACTACTGTAGCAACCTCTCCTTATCTTTACTTTATTGCATTGTTGTGCCAAGTAAAGTCTTTGATAGCAAGGTTCATACTAGATTTGGATTACTGCGCAGAAACAGATTTATGTCTGTCACGAATCTGGGCAGAATTCTCTGTAGGTACCTCAGAAAAATCTGCCAATTTACGTGCGTGATCCTCAGATATGTACGCAACTTTCATTCAATTTGAGCATTTTCATCTGAGCAAGTCTGGTGCCACTTTAAAATTCGTCTTTACGGACTGTTCTGTTTTGACAGATTCTGCCTTTTATTTCGCATTGCCTCTTTTGCTGTGTTGGATGGATTTCTTTGTTCCATTACCTTCCAGTAGCTTTGAGCAATGTCCAGAAGTGTTAAGAATGATTGTTTCACCTCTGAACATGTGAAATTTTTGATTATGCACCAACCCTCTAATGAGTTTGTTTCGAGTTTGGTGTGGAGGAAGTTTTCAAGGGTCAAGAGAGGAGGATGATATACTATGATCAAGAAGAGTGAAGAGTCTAAGCTTGGGGATGCCCCGTGGTTCATCCCTGCATATTTCAAGAAGACTCAAGCGTCTAAGCTTGGGGATGCCCAAGGCATCCCCTTCTTCATCGACAACTTATCAGGTTTCTTCTCTTGAAACTATATTTTTATTCGGTCACATCTTATGTACTTTACTTGGAGCGTCTGTTTGTTTTTGTTTATGTTTGAATAAGTTCATCCTTGTGTGGGAGAGAGACACGCTCCGCTGGTTCGTATGAACACATGTGTTCTTAGCTTTTAATGTTCATGGCGAAGGTTGAAACTGCTTCGTTAATTGTTATATGGTTGGAAACGGGAAATGCTACATGTAGTAATTGATAAAATGTCTTGGATAATTTGATACTTGGCAATTGTTGTGCTCATGTTTAAGCTCTTGCATCATATACTTTGCACCCATTAATGAAGAAATACATAGAGCTTGCTAAAATTTGGTTTGCATAATTGGTCTCTCTAAGGTCTAGATAATTTCTAGTAAAGAGTTTGAACAACAAGGAAGACGGTGTAGAGTCTTATAATGTTTACAATATGTCTTTTATGTGAGTTTTGCTGCACTTGGTTCATCCTTGTGTTTGTTTCAAATAACCTTGCTAGCCTAAACCTTGTATCGAGAGGGAAAACTTCTCATGCATCCAAAATCCTTGAGCCAACCACTATGCCATTTGTGTCCACCATACCTACCTACTACATGGTATTTCTCCGCCATTCCAAAGTAAATCGCTTGAGTGCTACCTTTAAAATTTCTATCCTTTACATTTGCAATATATAGCTCATGGGACAAATAGCTTAAAAACTATTGTGGTATTGAATATGTACTTATGCACTTTATCTCTTATTAAGTTGTTTGTTGTGCGATAACCATGTTCCTGGGGACGCCATCAACTACTCTTTGTTGAATATTATGTGAGTTGCTATGCATGTCCGTCTTGTCTGAAGTAAGGGAGATTTACCACCCATTTAATGGTTAGAGCATGCATAATGTTAGAGAAGAACATTGGGCCGCTAACTAAAGCCATGATCCATGGTGGAAGTTTCAGTTTTGGACATATATCCTCAATCTCATATGAGAACATTAATTGTTGCTACATGCTTATGCATTAAAGAGGAGTCCATTATATGTTGTCTATGTTGTCCCGGTATGGATGTCTAAGTTGAGAATAATCAAAAGCGAGAAATCCAATGCGAGCTTTCTCCTTAGACCTTTGTACAGGCGGCATAGAGGTACCCCTTTGTGACACTTGGTTAAAACATGTGTATTGCGATGACAATCCCGGTAATCCAAGCTAATTAGGACAAGGTGCGGGCACTATTAGTATACTATGCATGAGGCTTGCAACTTGTAAGATATAATTTACATAACACATATGCTTTATTACTACTGTTGACAAAATTGTTTCTTGTTTTCAAAATCAAAGCTCTAGCACAAATATAGCAATCAATGCTTTCCTCTGCGAAGGGCCTTTCTTTTACTTTTATGTTGAGTCAGTTCACCTATCTCTCTCCACCTCAAGAAGCAAACACTTGTGTGAACTGTGCATTGATTCCTACATACTTGCATATTGCACTTGTTATATTACTTTACATTGACAATATCCATGAGATATACATGTTATAAGTTGAAAGCAACCGCTGAAACTTAATCTGCCTTTGTGTTGCTTCAATACCTTTACTATGAATTTATTGCTTTATGAGTTAACTCTTATGCAAGACTTATTGATGCTTGTCTTGAAAGTACTATTCATGAAAAGTCTTTGCTTTATGATTCATTTGTTTACTCATGTCATTACCATTGTTTTGATCGCTGCATTCATTACATATGCTTACAATAGTATGATCAAGGTTATGATGGCATGTCACTCCAGAAATTATCTTTGTCATCGTTTACCTGCTCGGGACGAGCAGAAACTAAGCTTGGGGATGCTGATATGTCTCCGACGTATCGATAATTTCTTATGTTCCATGCCACATTATTGATGATATCTACATGTTTTATGCATACTTTATGTCATATTTATGCGTTTTCCGGAACTAATCTATTGACGAGATGCCGAAGGGCCAGTTGCTGTTTTCTGCTGTTTTTGGTTTCAGAAATCCTAGTAAGGAAATATTCTCGGAATTGGACGAAATCAACGGCCAGAGTCTTAGGATTGCATGAAGCTTCCAGAACACCCGAGAGCCACCAGAGGGGGCCACAGGACCACCACACACCAGGCTGGCGCGGCCAAGGGGGGGCCCGCGCCCCCCTGTTGTGTCGTCGCCTCGTTGACCTTCTAACGCCGCCTCTTCGCCTATATAAAGGTCCCTGACCTAAAACACGATACGAAAAAGCCACGGTATGAGAAACCTTTCAGAGCCGCCGCCATCGCGAAGCCAAGATCTGGGGGACAAGAGTCTCTGTTCCGGCACGCCGCCGGGACGGGGAAGTGCCCCCGGAAGGCTCCTCCATCGACACCACCACCATCTTCACCAACACTGCTGTCTCCCATGAGGAGGGAGTAGTTCTCCATCGAGGCTCGGGGCTGTACCGGTGATACGTCCAAAACGTATCTACTTTCCCGAACACTTTTGCTATTGTTTTGCCTCTAATTTGTGTATTTTGGATACAACTAACACGGACTAACGCTGTTTTCAGCAGAACTGTTCAGGTGTCTCGTTTTTGTGCAGAAATCCAACTTTCGGGAAAATCCTCGGAATTTATGCAGAAGGCCCTATTTTCCCAGAATACTGACGGAGCCAGAAGGTCAAGTAAGGTGGAGACCCGAGGGCCCCACACCATAAGGCGGCGCGGCCTAGGGGGGGCCACGTGGCCCTATGGTGTGGCCCCCTCGGCCGGCCTCCGACGCCCTCCTTCGGTCTACTTATTGGCCTCGAGCTAAAAACGCACGGTGAGAAGTCGAAGTCGCCAGAAACCCTCCAGAACGCCGCCACATCGCGAAACTCCGTCGCGGGAGCCAGAGGTCTCCGTTCTGGCACTCCGCCGGGACGGGGAATTGGAGGAGATCATCGCCGCCATCACCGCCAACGCCTCTACATCAACCAGCCATGTTTCCCCCATCCATGTGTGAGTAATTCCCCCGCTGTAGGCCGAAGGGGATGGTAGGGATTGGATGAGAATGGTCATGTAATAGCATAAGATTGTTAGGGTATAGTGCCTAGTGTCCGTAATTGGTACTTTGATGATATTGTTGCAACTTGTTATGCTTAATGCTTGTCACTAGGGCCCGAGTGCCATGATCTCAGATCTGAACATGTTATTGTTTCATCAAGATATTCATTGTTTATGGTCTTACCTATAAGTTGTATACACATGTCGCTGTCCGGAACCAATGGCCCCGAAGTGACAAGAATTGGGACAACCGGAGGGGATGGTAGTGATGTGAGGATCACATGTGTTCATGGAGTGTTAATGCTTTGCTCCGGTACTCTATTAAAAGGAGTACCTTAACATCCAGTAGTTTCCCTTGAGGCCCGGCTGCCACCGGCTGGTAGGACAAAAGATGTTGTGCAAGTTTCTCATTGCGAGCACGCACGACTATATATGGAACACATGCCTATTGATTGCTTTGTACTTGGACACCGTTTTATTATTATCTGCAAATGCCCTGCTATGATTGTTACATGAGTTTCTCTCATCCATGCAACGCCCGTTCATCCGTCCCGGTGCCTACAGTATTTTAATCCTGCTGTTTACTAAAATCACTACTGCTGTCTTTGTTATTCTGCTACTGTTATTTCACTACTGCTACTGCTATAAAACTGTTACTACTGATAAACTCTTGCGAGCAAGTTCTGTTTCCAGTGCAGCTGAATTGACAACTCCGCTGTTAAGGCTTCCAAGTGTTCTTTGTCTCCCCTTGTGTCGAATCAATAAATTGGGTTTTACTTCCCTCGAAGACTCATTGCGATCCCCTATACTTGTGGGTCATCAAGACTATTTTCACAGCGCCGTTGCCGGGGAGCATAGCTTTATTTGGAAGTTCACTTGGATTGATATTGTTCGCTGCAAATTCTCCATCATGGGTAAACCTCGTGATACTAAGGTCGCCATATTACCATCCACTACAAGAAAAGGTACAACTCTGAGTACCTCTGCTGCTCTTGATTCACCATCTGTGATTGATAAACTTGTTTCACCGCCACATGCTTCACATGCGGGTACTTCTGCTGAATCTGAAAACTCTCATAATATTGATAATATTTCTGCTGTGCTTGATGATAGTGGTTCATTGGGATCTTTTCTAGATGCTACGATTGCTAGGTCTAGACAAATTGAAAATACTGAAACTCCTAATGCTACTACAACTGTTAATTCACCTGAACTTGATTATTCTAGTGATGATCCTGATGAAGATTATGTGGAGCTTAATGATGATTTTATTGAAAAATGCAATGCTACTACTGATGCAAGAAAAATTAAAAAGTTGCTTGCAGAACATGCTGTTAGATATAAAGCTGTCTCCGATCCTAAATTTGCCACATCTCCTATAAACATTAATGATAAAGATTATGATTTTTCTCTTGATCTATCTCATATAGCTATTGTTGAGAAAACACCCTTTTGTGGTACTGAAAAAGAAAGTGATGTTGAATACATGATTGAGTTATCTACTCTGAGTGGCTTGTTTTCTGATAATCTTAAGAAGCGTACTTACTTTGTTGCTAAAATCTTTCCATTCTCACTAAAGGATGACGCTAAAACTTGGTATAATAGTTTGCCACCTAATTCTATTAAAAGTCCAAAAGAATTGCTTGATGTTTTCTTCCGTAAATACTTTCCTGTTAGTGCTCAACATATTGCTTTGCAGAGAATCTATAATTTTGACCAGGGAGATGGAGAGAAATTGCCTGAGGCTTGGGCGAGATTTTGCTCTCTTATTAGAGCTCGGCCTGACCATGATTTGGAAAAGCATGATTTACTTGATATATTTTATAGTGGACTAACCATTGAGTCTAGGGCATACCTGGATAGTTGTGCTGGTTGTGTTTTCAGGAAAAGAACTCCAGGCGACGCTGAAGAATTATTGGCTAAAATAGGCCGGAATCATGATGATTGGACTACGCCTGAACCAACTCCAACGCCAATATTAAAGAAGAGGGATATGATTAAATTAAATGATGAAGATATGAGGGAAGCCAAGAAGTCTCTCAAGGAGAAAGGTATTAAATCTGAAGATGTGAAGAATCTTCCTCCCATAGAAGATATATGTGAGATAATTCCCCCTTCATCCATGATTGAGGTAAACTCCCTTCAACGTTTTACTAGGGAAGATATTCCGTATTCGAAACCTCCTGCACAATGCTTAGATGAGTTTGATAATTACATTGTTAAGCAAGAAAATTTTAATATGAGAGTAGAGAATCATTTAATGGAAAATTCTCGAGCTATTAGTGAATTGCATGATATTGTAGAGAGAACCTCCAATGATGTTAAGATGCTTGTTAAACATTTTCATATGGTTCAAACTCAAATTGATCAACTCACTAAAGTGCAAAATGACTTGTTGGGGAATAATTCTAAAGAGAAACATGCTTATGAAGTAACAACTAGAGGCGGTGTCTCTACCCAGGATCCTCTATATCCTGAAGGGCATCCCAAAAGAATTGAACAAGATTCTCAACGCATTGAACCTAGTGCTCCTTCTAAGAAGAAAAAAAAAGAAGAAACATAAAAATGTTGTAGAATCCTCTGAACCTGTTAATGATCCTAATAGTATTTCTACTTCTGATGCTGAAACTGAAAGTGGAAATGAACATGATAATGATAAAGATAATGATAAGAATGATACTCCTGATAAAGAAGAGGTTGAAGAAGAACCTGAAAAGCATGCTAAAAATAAAAAGTATACTAAAGAAGATTTTATTGCTGAGAAACATGGTAATGAAAGAGAACCTTGGGTGCAAAAGCAAATGCCCTTTCCTGCTAAGAAACTAAAATCAAAGGAAGAAGAACACTATAATAAATTTTGTGATTGGATGAAACCTTTATTCTTGCAAATCCCTTTGACTGATGCTATTAAATTGCCACCCTATTCAAAGTATATGAAAGATATTGTTACTAACAAAAGGAAAATCCCCAATGAGGAAATTTCCACTATGCTTGCTAATTACTCTTTCAATGGCAAAGTTCCAAAGAAGTTGGGCGACCCAGGTATACCGACTATTCCTTGTTCTATTAAGAATAATTATGTTAAAACTGCTCTATGTGACTTGGGAGCCGGTGTTAGTGTTATGCCTTTTTCTCTTTATAAGAGACTTTACTTAGATAAGTTGATACCAACTGATATATCTTTGCAAATGGCTGATAAATCTACTGCTATTCCTGTTGGTATATGTGAGGATGTTCCTGTTCAAGTTACTAATAACTGCTTGATATTAACTGATTTTGTTGTGTTGGAAATGCCCGAAGATGATAATATGTCTATTATTCTTGGGAGACCCTTTCTTAACACCGCGAGGGGCTGTTATTGATTGCAATAAAGGAAAGGTTACTTTCAATGTTGATGATAAAGAGCATACCGTCTATTTCCCCAAGAAGATTGATAAAGTATGTGGAGTCAATACTATTTTTAATGTGAGAACTATCAAAGTGGGAACTATTGATTGTCCTATATATGAGCCTAAAGAAGAATATCAAACTCTCGTGATTGGATCCATATCAATACAATTCAAGGTAACATGATTGATTTGAGGTTTATTTCTTCTTATGCTATGTAAAATTTATTTGGTGGCAAGACTTGATCAACCTTGTTAACAAATACTTTTTATATGCATAGAGGAGGTAAACAACATCTCTTTCTTCCTCCACTTGTTCTAGTTGCTGTAGCACTTTTAATTTGCAAAGTTCCTTAGTTAATTAGAGTTTTCAAAAAAAAAAAATTCCTGGCCAGTAATAATAAACTAAATACCCAGAAATGTGCATTTTTCAAAGTTTTCAAAAATTCACAAAAATTATACCGTTGGTCCTATTTTTCGAAGAGGCACCTGGGAGCACCAGAGGATGACCGTGGGGCACCCCGAGGTGCCATACCACGAGCCAGCGCGGCCAAGGAGGGGGCGCGCCACCCTATGGTGTGGGCCCCTCCTTGCCCCACTATCTCATCTCTTTCTCCCGAGCATCTTCTCTCTCCCGAAAAAACTCGAACCAGCTTCCTCTCACTCGCGTTTTTGCTCAAGAGCTCAGGATTTTTCGATCTCTTTGCTCAGCCCAGATTTCTGTCTGAAATTTGGCACATTTGCTCTCCGAAAATGGAGTGGAGTAGATATCAACTTAACCAACAAGAATTGGAGGTCCAACAAGTTATGAGAGTGAATCGTGAAGAGGGAGTATACCCCTCTTACTACCCATGCGTGGACTTTATGAGAAGTGCGGGGATTTTACAAGATGTTCAAACTCTAATCTCTCGTGCAGGGCTGAGTGATTTTGTTGAAGGAGAGCCAAGACAATATGCAAAATTAAGTATGTCTTTTGTGCAGGACTTTAAGTTCAATTAGTCGCGATCTAACCCCACGGTCCAGTATAAAATTTACAATAAAGCTGTCAACTTGCCATTCAGTGATTTTTGTGCAGCAATTAGAGTACCGCAATGGGGATCATGCGAGAAGATAAGGGGATCGCCGCAAGAACTCTTAAACCTCTTCAAGATGATTTGCTATGGGAGGAGTTTCTCAGAGGATAGTGGTAAAATCACTAGCATTCAGCTCCCGGCTATCCGCTACTTTGCCTATTTCATTACTAAATGCGTTCTTGCTAGAAAGATTGGTGGTAAACTTTCTATCCCGGATTTAGCTTTCTAGCTGTGGCACTGCAAGGTAGTAGGACTTATAATTTGGGGGCATTGATAGCTTATAGACTTGCTACTAACCGTGAGAAAGGTGGAATTTGTGGAGGTCTCATCACCTCTCGTTTACTAGCTTTTCATAATGTAGAACCTCATCATTTTGATATTCCATTCCCCATAGAAAAACTTGACATAGCCTCTATGATTAAACATGAATTTGTTTCTGATTCCTCCAACTTGGGTAACCTGTTTTACAAGATGACATTTTATAAGAAAGTCTGGAGAATAACTAAGAAAACTCGAGAAACTAGTAAGATTGCTCGCGCTCTGTTCTGTCTAACCTTGATTCCAGGGGAGATTGGTCGGTCACGGAAGGTGCACTGGATGCACACATAGAGGGAGGAGGCCATCATGCAAGAGACGACACGGAGGTCGAGGAGCACCTCGACTCATCATCCGATGCAGCAAGTTCCTTGCATCAATATGTTTGACATGTGGAGCCTCCACGCTTTTCTTCTGCATAGGAACTTTACTATGACTACACCATGGATTATCCACCGGCGAGGAACAGCGACCCTCGATGGGATTGAACTCCACTTAGGCCAAAAGCCTAAGCTTGGGGGGAGGTATACCGACATCACTCATTCTTTGCATATTATGGTTGCTGGATATTTGTACATACTTGTTTAGTCTCTTTGAGTTGTTTTCTAATGAGAGGGAGATGATATGTGGGGAAGTGCTGCCTGAAAACAGATTCTGTACTGTTACTAGAAAAATTCGTGCGAACAGCCAGAACGTTATTTTGAGCTGCCGATTTTTGTGCAGGTTCCCCAGGTTGTTATCTAACTTTCATTAGTTGAACACTTTTCGAGCTGAGCAACGTAAGATTTTTGTAAAAATCGATTTCGTCATCTGTTGTCGAGTTTTGGCAGATTTCTGCCATCTCGCTTTTAAATGTTTCTTTTAGTTTTCATTTTCTTGTTTTTGCTTTGTTTCCTTTCCAAAACACAAAAAGACCAAAAATATTTCTGTTGTTTCTCTTCATAATTTGTTTGCTTTGGTTTCTTGCATTTGTTTCGCTTTATTTGCTATTGCTAGTTTGCTATAAGAAAACCCAAAAAGATTTTGCTTTGCTCGCTTGTTTCCTTTTGTTCTTGTTCTCAAATTCGAAAACACCAAAAATATTTGCTGTTCTTCTTTGATTTTGTAAAGTTCTTTATGAGTTCAATGGTCTTCGGTGGCTGGAGCGTGGTTTTCATTTCATATTATCCAAGCTGCACAAGTGAAAAGGCAATAATGACGATCTACGACAATCTGATTGAGGTGAGAGGCTGGTATGAACTCTATTTGTTTTCATTTTTGTACATATACTCATCCATGTGAGCATGCTTAGTTGGTTCATGTGAGGTATATGTCATTTACGAAAGTCTAGTAGTTCATGATCTCTCATGTTTAGCTCCAATTTATTAATATGAGTAGCATGTCATGGATGTTTGCTTGCATTGTTTTATTCATAGATAGGTATGATATTGTGGTATCCTCCTCTGAATAATTCGTTTGAATTAACTTGGCACATGCTCACGCATTCATATGACTGAACAAGAGTCAATTAAGCCTCAATGATTTACATTGCTTCAGAGTTCTTGTATCACTTTTATGCCTCAGTTAATTTATTTTGCCGCAAGCATGATTATGACAGTTATTGCTCTCTTGATTTGTCGCTCCCCAGTCTTTTGCTAGCCTTCACTTGTACTGAGCGGGAACGCTGCTCGTGCTTCCAAACACCTGAAAACCAAGTTGTTCCAAAGTGTCCACCATCAATACCTATGCATGGCATTTCAAACCATTCCAAGTAAATTCTCATGCGCTACCTTTAAAACCTTCAAAATGCTTCTCAATTTGTGTTTATGTTTCATAGCTCATGAGGAAGTATGTGGTGTTTAGCTTTCAACCTTGTCATTTACTTTTGACGGACTCTCATATGGACTAGTGGCACATCCGCTTATCCAATAATTTTGCAAAAAGAGTCGGCGATGGGATTCCCGAGTCCCGAATTAATTAACTTAAATAGACACTCCTCCATGGTATGTGATTGTTGGATGGCACCCGAAGGATTCGGTTAGCCATGGCTTGTGTAAGCAAAGGTTGGGGGGAGTGTCATCATCATAATGAAACTAAAATAAAAAGGCACTCCTTCATGGTATGAGATTGTTGGCAGGCACCCGAGGATTCGGTTAGCCATGGTTTGTGTAAGAAAGGTTGGAAGGAGTGCCACATAAACATGCAAATAATTCATGGGAGCCGCTCTTGAAAGTCCGGTTGGCGAGGTAGTTGGTGTACCCATTACCATTCGTTGACAACAACAAACACCTCTCAAAATAATTTTACTCTCGCTTTACAAATGAAAAGCTCTAGCGCATGTTAATCCCTGCTTCCCTCTGCGAAGGGTCAATCTTTTACTTCTATGTTGTGTCTCCATTATTTCTTTGAGCACTATCTTGAGAGCACGACTGTCATTCTTAGTATAATATGCTTGTCTCAAAATATGATTGATTGTGGTATAACTTTGATGCTTTTATCTTTGACAATCACTATTTCTAGTCTTTCTATGAACTCCAGAGGTGCCCGGGCATTTATGTTTTGCCAATCAAATACAGGCAAGCGAGATACCACTTTATCATACTTTCTTATGAACATTGCAATCCTGCTTATATACATGATTCATGATGCTTATTATTAATTGTTGGTACCTCTTCATGATTGATATAGCTGTTAGATGATCTTATTTGCATGTGTCTTATTATGAACTGCTTAAGTATTAGCCATATCATGAGAATATATACATCATATGAGCAAATGTGTTCGTGAAAGTTCTTTTATCGCTCAGTTGTTAACTGAATTGCTTGAGGACAAGCAATAAGCTAAGCTTGGGGGAGTTGATACGTCCAAAACGTATCTACTTTCCCGAACACTTTTGCTATTGTTTTGCCTCTAATTTGTGTATTTTGGATACAACTAACACGGACTAACGCTGTTTTCAGCAGAACTGATTCAGTGTCTCGTTTTTGTGCAGAAATCCAACTTTCGGGAAAATCCTCGGAATTTATGCGAAGGCCCTATTTTCCCGAATACTGACGGAGCCAGAAGGTCAAGTAAGGTGGAGACCCGAGGGCCCCACACCATAAGGCGGCGCGGCCTAGGGGGGCCCGCGCGGCCCTATGGTGTGGCCCCCTCGGCCGGCCTCCGACGCCCTCCTTCGGACTACTTATTGGCCTCGACCTAAAACGCACGGTGAGAAGTCGAAGTCGCCGAAACCCTCCGGAACGCCGCCACATCGCGAAACTCCGTCGCGGGAGCCGAAGTCTCCGTTACGGCACTCCGCCGGGACGGGGAATTGGAGGAGATCATCGCCGCCATCACCGCCAACGCCTCTACATCAACCAGCCATGTTTCCCCCATCCATGTGTGAGTAATTCCCCCGCTGTAGGCCGAAGGGGATGGTAGGGATTGGATGAGATTGGTCATGTAATAGCATAAGATTGTTAGGGTATAGTGCCTAGTGTCCGTAATTGGTACTTTGATGATATTGTTGCAACTTGTTATGCTTAATGCTTGTCACTAGGGCCCGAGTGCCATGATCTCAGATCTGAACATGTTATTGTTTCATCAAGATATTCATTGTTTATGGTCTTACCTATAAGTTGTATACACATGTCGCTGTCCGGAACCAATGGCCCCGAAGTGACAAGAATTGGGACAACCGGAGGGGATGGTAGTGATGTGAGGATCACATGTGTTCACGGAGTGTTAATGCTTTGCTCCGGTACTCTATTAAAAGGAGTACCTTAATATCCGAGTAGTTTCCCTTGAGGCCCGGCTACCACCGGTCTGGTAGGACAAAAGATGTTGTGCAAGTTTCTCATTGCGAGCACGCACGACTATATATGGAACACATGCCTATTGATTGCTTTGTACTTGGACACCGTTTTATTATTATCTGCAAATGCCCTGCTATGATTGTTACATGAGTTTCTCTCATCCATGCAACGCCCGTTCATCCGTCCCCGTGCCTACAGTATTTTAATCCTGCTGTTTACTAAAATCACTACCGGAAAACCAAAACTGATCATGGGTGCATATGCACCTGGTATGTATAAAACATATTTCAAAAAGTAAAAAAATTTAGGAAAAAAATTTAGCATGTAGAGGGACATGTTCTATGTGTACACATAAAGTTTCACGTAAAACCAACAATTTTTGTACCATGTGTAAAAAAGACAAATAATGCCTCGAGAAATAGACTATTTTAACACCAAAAATTTGTCTTTTTAGTACAGGGCACAAAACATATCGGTTTTTGCTGAAACAACTTTGTGAACATGTAACATGTCAAGGTATACACGAGGCATTTTTGTTTTTATTTTTTTAACATTTGGAAATATATTTAATATGCATTTCAAATAAAGGGTGCATATGCACCCGGGTGCAGAAACACCCTGTCCAATCACTACTGCTGTCTTTGTTATTCTGCTACTGTTATTTCACTACTGCTACTGCTATAAAACTGTTACTACTGATAAACTCTTGCGAGCAAGTCTGTTTCCAGGTGCAGCTGAATTGACAACTCCGCTGTTAAGGCTTCCAAGTGTTCTTTGTCTCCCCTTGTGTCGAATCAATAAATTGGGTTTTACTTCCCTCGAAGACTGTTGCGATCCCCTATACTTGTGGGTCATCAACCGGTAGCTATGTGGTTCATCTCTCTCCTATGTACTTCAATACAATAATCTCATGAGCTGCCTTACATGATTGAGATTCATATGATGATGCTTGTAATCTAGATGTCATTATGCTAGTCAAGTGGATTTTACTTATGTGATCTCCGGAGACTCCTTGTCCCACGTGTGTAAAGGTGACAGTGTGTGCACCGTGTGGGTCTCTTAGGCTATATTTCATAGAATACTTATTCGCTGTTATGAATGGCATAGTGAAGTGCTTATTTATATCTCTTTATGATTACAATGTGTTTTGTATCACAATATATCTGCGTGCTACTCTAGTGATGTTATTAAAGTAGTTTATTCCTCCCGCACGGTGTAATGGTGACGAAGTGTGTGCATCGTGTAGTACTTGGCGTAGGTTATGATTGTGATCTCTTGTAGATTATGATGTTAACTATTGCTATGATAGTATTGATGTGATCTATGCCTCCTTCATAGTGTGATGGTGACAGTGTGCATGCTATGTTAGTACTTGGTTTAGTTGTGTTGATCTATCGTGCACTCTAAGGTTATTTAAACATGAATATCGAATATTGTGGAGCTTGTTAACTCCGGCATTGAGGGTTCGTGTAATCCTACACAATTAGTGGTGTTCATCATCCAACAAGAGAGTGTAGAGTATAGCATTTATCTATTTATTTATTCTGTTATGTGATCAATGTTGAGAGTGTCCACTAGTGAAAGTATGATCCCTAGGCCTTGTTCCTAAATACTGCTATCGCTGCTTGTTTACTGTTTTACCGCATCTTTACTTCCCGCAATATTACTACCATCAACTCGCACGCCAGCAAGCACTTTTCTCGGCGCCATTGCTACTCGCTCATACTTATTCATACCACCTCGTATTTCACTATCTCTTCGCCGAACTAGTGCACCTATTAGGTGTGTTGGGGACACAAGAGACTTCTTGCTTTGTGGTTGCAGGGTTGCATGAGAGGGATATCTTTGACCTCTTCCTCCCTGAGTTCGATAAACCTTGGGTGATCCACTTAAGGGAAACTTGCTGCTGTTCTACAAACCTCTGCTCTTGGAGGCCCAACACTGTCTACAAGAATAGAAGCACCCGTAGACATCACCTACCGTGAAGTACCCCTTCGGATTTTGGAAGAAGCTGTTCGTATCACCCGTAGAAGGAAGATTAAATTTTGTAAGGTTCAGTGGACGAATCACTCCGAGGAGGAAGCCACTTGGGAAAGAGAAGATCAGCTCCGAAAGGATTTCCCCGCACTCTTCAGTTCTTAGCCACCGAATCTCAAGGACGAGATTCATTTTAAGGGGGGAAGGTTTGTAACAACCCAACTTTTTGTGCATTGGTTTAATATTTGAGGTGAAAATTTTTGGGCCAACAAAAACTTTTTCTGTTTCTCAAAATTGCATGCATATAGTTCATCATGCTCTTGCATTGTAGAATTTGTGTGTTGTTTGCTTGTGAATGTTGTTTTGTGTGTGGATCCTTAAAACCCTAACCACCCTCTTAATTTTGTGAATCTCACTTTCTTTTAGTTAAGTAATTTAGATTTGCCCAAAAACCCTAATGCATGTGATCATGCTCACATGTGATCTTCTAAGATCTAGTTCTTCTCAAATTTCTCTCTTCCATATCTATTTCTTCTTTTCTCCATTTTCAAATCTGAAAACTCTCCAAGCAAAAGGATCATTGACTCATCACATTGTGTACCTTGAGTTGACCTGGATCATCTCTTTGTGGCCACTTCAAAATTTTCAAAATTTGGAAATAAGTGAGAATGGCCATGCCGGCCATGATCCCTCCCTCCTCCATGCTCAATTCTTTCACTCCCTCTCCTCACCAACACCCACACACACACTCTACATGATCATGGCAACTCTCCAGCATCCCTCCTGCAACCCAGTTCGAAACCTTTGACTCCTTACCATGCACACACACATGGGGACCCGTGCATGGAGAGATTTTGGAGATCTCCATCTCCCCTTCCCATTTGGCCTGATCTGCTTGTCCTGGGGACGTTGCCCTGCAACCTCTCTCTTCCTGACCCCGCGTGCACGCTCCCCTCGACCTCCCTCTCTCTGACCCGCGGTGGCAACCCCCAATTACCGTGGAGCACGTCTGCCGGCCACGGCCACGTCGCCCACCTCACCTCCCTTCTCTGGTAGCCCTAACCGTGTCAAATGGATGCGCACGACCCGACCACGCCTCGAAGACGCACCCTCAGTCCACGCCCGAGCCCCACCGACGCTGCACGGCGACGCCAGCTGCCCTGTCTTTTCGTCGAGCGCCTGGCAGGCCGCTCGCCCCATCGCATCCCTTCCTCTCTGTCTCGCTGTCCGACGCGCGAGTCCCGCCAAAGCCACGGCACCGCCTCGCAGACCCCCAGCAGCACCGCCTAGCTCGGCCAATCCTCCGCTGCCGCCCTTCCTTCCCGTCGGTGCACGGACCTGGTGCACGGTGCACCGGCCGGGCCCCTTTAAATAGAGCGCCGCTCCCTCCCTTCTCTCATTTCCTCGCCACAAACTCCACAGCACTCCACCCTCTCACCTCCTGGAGCGGAGAGGAGCTCCGCTCCTCCCTGCCGTGAGTGCCACCTCGCCGCCTGCTAGGCGGTGAAGGTTTCCGTCGCCCACACCGCTGCCGTTTCCTTCCCTCCTCTTGCTAATCGAACACACCTCCATCTCCTCGAGCTAATGCACCCTTTTCTTCATTCTAGGGTTGACCGTAGCCGACGCCGCCGTGAACAGCCGCTCCGCCACCGTCGCTCGTCGCCGGGAACGACGCCGCTGTTTCGACCCCGACGACCACCGTTCGGAAGCCCCTGCTCCTCCGCATCCAGCGCACGTCGTCTCACTATTTTCTGCGCGCCAGGGTGAGCACACTCCGCCTCGCCATTTCCCAGTAGCTAGGGTTGCCGCGCAGACGCCTGCGCCGCGTCGGAGACGACGGTGCATGCACCGTTGGATTAAATCCAACGGATGCATGCGCAAGCCGCCGGGTCCCGCGCGCCAGCATGGCTGCCAGCTCCTCCCTCCGTTCAAACTGCCCGCTCCCGCGCTGCGGAGCTGCTCCTGGGCCAAATCTGGCCGAGCCCAGCGAGCCCCGGCCCATTTCCCTTTATCCCTTTTCTCTCTTTTAACCAGCCAGTAAATACCTGCTCAGGTTTTAAATTGCTAAAAATCCATCGTTTGACCAAATTAGTTGATTCAAGTTCCTGGATGCTCCCTAATGTTTTCTCTACCACTAGGAGTTGCATGCACATGATTTAGTATTACAGAAGTGTGCCAACAAATTAAACCCTAAAAAGTTGCAGGTTAGGCATTTTAATTCGTGTGATGTTTGTACTGGCTCTTTTTGAATGAGGTCAAATTGGTAGTGATGTGCATGTTAATACCTATCTTTTGGCACTGGTCCCACTTGCAAAATCCTTCTAGATTTTCCTTGCTAAATAAATTAAAAACTGACCAGAGAGCTCTTCTCTGATTTTTAATTCAAAAACCACACATGCTCTGGAAGCAAATCCAAATGCTACTAGTAGATATAGTAATAGGGTATTTCTTTACCAAAGGAAATGATTTTTAGGGTTATATATTAGGCCTGGTGGATTTATATCTGAAACAGGGCACCTTATCGGTATTTTATTTTTGTAAATTCTTTTACAAATCAGAAAAATACAAATCCAGTGGGGTTAGTTCACATTTGTTCTTAGCCATCCAGGGGTATGCTTTGTTTTGGTTGGAGATGCTCTAGTTAGTGCTGGTCTAAGTTTTGTAATGCTCTGGTCTCTGTCTTAATTAAATTGTCTAGGTCAGTAGAGATTTTATTTGTATATGATTCTTGTGCAGGTGTGTTATGCATGTCATTAGCTTTCTGTAGATATGCTGCATGCGTTTTTGTGACTTACAGAAAGATTTAGGTTAATTAATTGGTTCATAAATCAATTCTGGAATTGCAAAAATCATATCTTTGGTTATAAAAATCATAAAAGGGTGAAACCACTTCCAGTAGCTTACATTTGTCAACCTCTACATACTGTGATTTTATCAAATTTTTGTGTGCATTATTCTGGAAATGGTTTGTTGATTGGTATGGCGTGTTTCTTTTATTTTTGCGACGATAGATTCGAACGCCACCGGAGACGAAGGAGGAGGTTAATTCGGGGGATTTGAAGAGGACGACCAGGGACACTTTGCTGAGCAAGGCAAGACACCTCTTGATGCATCTCTGATCCTATATATCTTATTCTTGCATTATTACAGGTTTTATAAAAGTGCATGTCTTCTATTTATTTGCCGGTGGTTAGTGCCACCCGGAGTTTTATTATTCCACCCTTAGGGTGCAGCCCTCGTCGGTACCTACTGGACACATATCTATTTGCGATATGGTGCTTATCACCATGTCATCCTTGTCGCCATTTTTCGAAGAAGAACTGGACTATAGGTTGGGAGCCCTGGAAAAATGATTATGAAAAATGTTTTTCTGAAATGAAGTTTTCGAAAACCTTGGAATGGGGTAGCCCTGCCCAAGTGTGGGTTTTTAAAAGGAAGAAATTTTTATGGAAGGAAGATTTGCTGGAGGCAAGTGGAGAAAACAAAATGTTTTCGAAAACTTTAGCGCCTAAGTACTCACCTGGACTGAAAAACAGTGCAACCACATTACCCCAAAGTGGGCACGGGGCGTAGCATAGTAGTTTGTCTCGCCTTAGTTTGGGTCCTGCAAGTGTAGTGGCAGTCCGACCATGGACGCTTCGACCGGGGTTCTTCCCATGAGAAGGGACGCAACCCATTTGCCTTTTCAGGTACGCGGGGTACAACTTATGAGCTCCCATTGAAAGATGCCTAACTGGTTGAGTGGCATTTCGGAGGGTCGGGTGTCGGGGACTTTGCAAATCCTGGGTAAACGGCATCTCGGACTCTGGTGTTGGGAGGTACAACTCATTCGGCATGTCTTAGGCTAAGGCGAGCAGGCGAAAAACTACGATCGGGTACTTGTCGTGGCATATGTTGTTATGCAGGGATGATGCCCACATGATAAGTATCCGGATCTTGTGGGGAAAGTGTACAACCTCTGCAGAGTGAAAACTATTCGAATAGCCGTGTCCGCAGTTATGGACGGTCGGAAAGGCTGTTGCTTAGCCTGAAGAGTTTTGTTTTACAAAAGCGTTTTCTCAACTATTGTTTTGGGAAAGTGATGCCAGTGGGACTGGTGGAAAATGTACCTGAGAGGTACGGTGGAAATGTGGAAAGGTTTTGACGGCCATTTGAGATGGCCGGAAAGGAAATTGGGTCACCCGTACCTATTAGTCTGAAACCAAAAAGGGTTTACAAAAAGTTTTCAACAAAGAATTAGGGATGTCCTACTCTCGAGAGGAACCTCCTCTCGCTCCTTGTCGCCCTAGTTTAGTGCCCGTTCCTTGCTACTGCCATATTGCATATCCTTTATTTCTCTCTAAGGTGGTTTGCGAGTACATTCAAAAGTACTCACTGGCATTGTTGTCCTGGCTATCTACTTGGCCAGACTTTGAAGGGGAGTACTTCGACGAAGAGGAGTACGACGCCGAAGACGCGAACTAGGACGCTCTCCCAGTCAGCCGCCTGTAGGGTAAAGGCCTAACTTGGGTTCCACCGCTTTTGGAGTCAAGTTGTTTCCGCTGCTGTTTGATGAACTACGGCCTTGATGGCCTATGATGTAAGACTTCGTATTACTTAAATTCGGTACTGTAATGGATGATGTAATCTGGTATCAGTTCGGTTATGTATTCACGATGGAATGATCTTGGGATCGTGAAATTGTATGCATAACAGGAGTTCTGGACTGGTAAGTCCGGGGCCCACAGCAAACATTATCTTTGAAAATGGCATTGGTGCCTTCAATCCTAGCTGTACTGTGAATGAAGGGGAAGAAGTTATTCTTGAAGAATACAGGTACAAACTTCGCCCTATTCTCCCACATTGTTTTCAAGTACTTGAGGTTGCTCACTTCATATTTATCTATCATTTCTTGCCATGAAGATTCAAACTCGCTATCGTCAATGAAAAATGAATAGTGTCCTTGAATTCATTGTGTAGATTAGGTATCTTTCCAAAGCTTCTTGGATGTTTCTCTTCAGCTTTCTTTACAACATGGAAAAGACAATTCCTATGTATAGCATCTAGGAAAACTGCAGGAATTGCTTTGGCCATAGCTGCATCTTGATCAGTAATTATGGTCTTCGGACACTTTCCACCCATGCATTTCAAGAAAGTTCGAAATAACCACTCAAAAGTTTCAGCACTTTCATTCTGAAGGATGGCACAACCAAATAGACAGTTGTCGCCATGTCCCGTTACTCCGACAAAAGGAGCAAACGGCATGTTATATCTGTTTGTCTTGAATGTGGTGTCGAAACTGATACAATAACCATATAGCTCATACATTCTTCTAGATGTAGCATCACACCAGAAAATGTTCTCCACTGTATTTGTTTTCTTGTCCACTTTGAAATCAAAGTAGAACATTGGATCATCAGTTTGCTTCTTCTTAAAATATTCAAGAGATTGCATCATGTCATTGAGCCTGCTTTCCTTTCTCATTGCAGTTCTTAAGTTGCTTACATGTTATTTGGTATATGGAACAGCCTTTGAACAACCACCTCTCAAATAAGTTAGAATTGCCATGATTTTTCTTGTGGGAAGCTTCACTGAATTGAATGTCCTTATGAAAAGCTTTTCTTCATTTGTCATGTGTTTGTGTGACCTCAAAAATCTTGATTCTTCGGGCGGGCTCAACTCATGGTTGTGTTCCATATTCAAACTAGTGACTGTCCATTTATCTCCTTTTAGTGTAACAATCATTTCAGCTAGGCAACCTATAATTTCCACATTGTTACTCTTTCTCTTTTTAGGTTTATCCTTAGGTTTATCTGCTTCGGGTTCCAGAGGTTGCTGAGGTTGCAAAGGTACAGTCTCTCCTTTTTCTAGAATCTTCTTCCTCTTTGTCTCCTTCCTCTTGAGGTCTCTTTGCTTCTTCCTTTCTTCTTTTGTTTTCTCATCTAGTACTTTTCCAGAACGATTGCATTTGAAAGTACACCTAGTAACTTTATTATCCTTTCTGCAGTGATAATTTCTTGCTATTTTTGCTGAAAAGCCAATAATATCTGAATATGAGTTGTAGAACTCAAATGCAGCCTCTTTTGTATCAAAAACTTGATTTATATGGGGTACATGATGACTACGGATCTCCTGACTGCATGTTTGAGCGGCTTTAACACTTTCATTCTCAAGGTATATCTCTATATCTTCCTGACACAGTTCTTGTACACATCCATCTTCTTCTACTGACCTTACTTCACATTCACTTGCATCTGTCTGCTAAATCATCTCGTACTCGCAAACATTTTGATCATTTCTACCGTCATGATTATCCGGTTGAGAGCATTCTTGTTCATCACATGAACTTTTTTCTGAAATCTGATCCGATCGCTTCCGGATTGACCCATGTATCCTTGTACTTGTATGCACTATCTCCATTAGCATCTGTATTCTCTTCTGGTTCAAACATATTTCCGCAGGTCTCGTTGTCTCTTTGAGGATAATCTTCATCACTATTATGAACATATTCACTTCTGCCTGTTATCATGAACATTCTGTTCTGCAAATTTAAGATTTTATAATTTTACCTCATCTCCCATTGGTCCAGTTAGCAAATCCATATAACTGCATTTACCTTGCTGAAATAATAAACATATCAGTACAATTCCTTTCTTTTTCATGCATTTTTCCTAAATAAGTGTAGGAATTAAAAATGTTTGTCTAAATTTAACCTGTGAAAAATTCATTGCATCCATGCTCTGCATCATTTGAGAATATGACATGCCACTGCCTTGTGATAAATTAACCTGCATTTTTAAAAGTTTTTTCAATCAGTTCATATTTTATTATTTAAAATGTACCGTATCATTTGTTAAAGCATGGAAATTCCAAACTAACCGCAAATTCATCCATGTGTATGCTTGCAGGCTCTAGGTCTAAGTGTGAGGGCGGAGGAGCCTGTACATATATAAATATCATTTTTTATCAATTCTTGCTCATTACATCAGAAACTACAAGACAACAAGGTAAGCAAACTCATTTTTTATACTGTCTTACTGTTTGCTGTTGTCCTGATCCACCATAGTTTTCCATGTTGTACCATATTGCATCATCTTTCCTAACCTATTGATGGATAATTTAACGAGAATACATATTAGGTGGTTTCTACCAATTTTGTATATGTATATCAGTTTTTGCACACTCACCTGTGTAGATTCTACATTCTGCATGCCTTCAAAGAATTCAAACTGCATTACGAAAACATGTTCAACATCAGTACTAGCAAAGAAAGAAATCCAAAATAAACCATGTGTTGTAGGTTATTACACATTTTATCTGAATTGTATCTCAATTTTATCTGTAAGAATGTAAGAAATCCAACATCATCAGCTTTTTCTTATGACAAGCATGATATGTTCATCGCTCTTTTTTAACTTTTCTTTCTTACCTTTGAACTAGATGAAGAGCCAATAAAAGGATTCATGAATGAAATGTTCTCTGAATTTCTTGTTGAAACATCATTTTCTTGAGGTTGCCCATTCGAAGGTATGTAATATGGAACCGGCATTGACAAGTAATCATTGAATATAGGTCATGCTATTCCATTCTGAATTTCTAACAAGCATTAAGTTTAAGAAATATCACCTGACTTCTATCTTTTAATTGTGAACTATATGATCATATATTATTGCTTCCTCTTGATATCTATCCTTGCCTGTAAATTTAAAGTCAATTTCATTTTATTTATTCAACTGAAAAAGTGAATATAAACTCATCCAACATAGTTTCAGTACAACTAGACTTGGCAGATTGTCCTTGTCAATTTCTCTTCCTTTTTTACATGTAATGTTTTTTTATCATACTGTAAGTTCAAAATGCATAACAAGCTGTTATAAATTCCATGTGAACTAACAAAAAGATCTTATATATATATATAACATGCAGACATGTACTGTATGATGGTGATACAAAAGCTGGGATCTACAATGACCAGATTAGGTAGAGCACAAGCTCCCCTTTTTTTCCTTCTTTTGAAACCTGATTTTTGTTCTTGTTTTTGATCAAGACCTTTATGAATGCGACCTGATGCAACTTTTGTTTCCAAATTTAGAAGGCAGAACTGGAATCATCAAGCAAAGGCACATCATAGCAAGCACAAGCTCAGGTGTTTTTCCGATGTCATCACCGTATGTGCTGACTTATTGTACTAAAAAATATCAGTGACATCCATATTCATTGTTATTCAGCAGGAGACAAAAGGAAAAAACAACTAGCCATCTGATGCGAAAGGTATATCAGAAATTTTCATCCACTATGCCATTATTTTTGTTGATATATCGGTGATTATCAGTTTATCATTATAACATCCTACTGTGCGTGCCTTGTTGGAGATATGCCCAAGAGGCAATAATAAAAGTGGTTATTATATATCTTTATGTTTATGATAAATGTTTATATACCATGCTATAATTGTATTAACCGAAACATTGATACATGTGTGTTATGTAAACAACAATGAGTCCCTAGTAAGCCTCTTAACTAGCTTGTTGATTAATAGATGATTAGTTTCATAATCATGAACATTGGATGTTATTAATAACAAGGTTATATCATTATATGAATGATGTAATGGACACACCCAATTAAGCGTAGCATAAGATCATGTCATTAAGTTATTTGCTATAAGCTTTCAATACATAGTTACCTAGTCCTTATGACCATGAGATCATGTAAATCACTTATGCTGGAAAGGTACTTTGATTACATCAAACGCCACTGCGTAAATGGGTGGTTATAAAGGTGGGATTAAGTATCCGGAAAGTATGAGTTGAGGCATATGGATCAACAAGTGGGATTTGTCCATCCCGATGACGGATAGATATACTCTGGGCCCTCTCGGTGGAATGTCGTCTAATGTCTTGCAAGCATATGAATAAGTTCATAAGAGACCACATACCACGGTACAAGTAAAGAGTACTTGTCAGGAGACGAGGTTGAACAAGGTATAGAGTGATACCGATGATCAAACCTCGGACAAGTAAAATATCGCGTGACAAAGGGAATTGGTATCGTATGTGAATGGTTCATTCGATCACTAAGTCATCGTTGAATATGTGGGAGCCATTATGGATCTCCAGATCTCGCTATTGGTTATTGGTCGGAGAGAGATCTCAACCATGTCTACATAGTTCGCGAACCGTAGGGTGACACACTTAAGGTTTGATGTTGTAATAGTAGAACTTGAATATGGAATGGAGTTCGAAGTATTGTTCGAAGTCTCGGATGGGATCCTGGACATCACGAGGAGTTCCGGAATGGTCCGGAGAATAAGATTCATATATAGGAAGTCATTTTATAAGTTTGAAAATGATTCTGGTGCATTTATGGAAGGTTCTAGAAGGTTCTAGAAAAGTCCGGAAGAAATCACTAAGGAAGGAGGAGTCCCGGAGGGACTCCACCTCCCCATGGCCGGCCAACCCTAGAGGGGGGAGTCCAAGGTGGACTCCACCAAGGGGGCCGGCCACCCCCCTTCATGGAAGGGTGGGAATCCCACTTGGGTGGGAGTCCCACCTTGGGTAGGTTTCCCTACTACATGGAAGGTTTTGGGTTCGGGTCTTATTCGAAGACTTGTAGTCCAACACTTGGGGTTCCACCTATATAATGAGGGGCATAGGGGAGGGGGCCGGCCACCACAAGCCACCAAGATGGCCGCACCCCTTGAGGCCGGCCACCCCCTCTCCCAAACCCTAGCCGCCCCTCTCTCCTCCACCTCTCCCGCACGCTTAGCGAAGCTCCGCCGGAGTTCTCCATCGCCACCGCCACCACGCCATCGTGCTGCCGGAGTCAAGGAGGAGCTACTACTTCCGCTGCCCGCTGGAACGGGGAGAAGGACGTCGTCTTCATCAACACCGAACGTGTGACCGAGTACGGAGGTGCTGCCCGATCATGGCGCCGTGATCAAGATCTTCTACGCGCTTTTGCAAGCGGCAAGTGATCGTCTACCGCAGCAACAAGAGCCTCATCTTGTAGGCTTTGGAAATCTTCAAGGGTGAGTCTCGATGATATCCTCGTTGCTCCCGTCTTCTAGATTGCATCTTGGCTTGGATTGCGTTCTCGCGGTAGGAAAATTTTTGTTTTCTATGCAACGAATCCTTACAGTGGTATCAGAGCCGTGTCTATGCATAGATGGTTGCACGAGTAGAACACAATGGTTTTGTGGGCGTTGATGTTTTTGTTGTCTTTAGTTTGAGTACTTTGCATCTTTGTGGCGTAGTGGGATGAAGCGGCTCGGGCTAACTTTACATGACCGCGTTCATGAGGTTTGCTCCACGCTCGACATGCAACTTGTATTGCATAAGTGGCTTTGCGGGTGTCTGTCTCTCCTACTATAGTGAAGATTCAATTTACTCTTCTATTGACAACACTAGTATCACCGTTGTGGTTCATGTTCGTAGGTAGATTAGATCTCACTCGAAAACCCTAAACCACGTAAAATATGCAAACCAAATTAGAGAACGTCTAACTTGTTTTTGCAGGGTTTGGTGATGTGATATGGCCATAATGTGATGATGACTATGTATGAGATGATCATTATTGTATTGTGGCAACCGGCAGGAGCCTTATGGTTGTCTTTAAATTTCATGTTGAGTAGTATTTCAAAGAAGTTGTAATAGTTGCTACATGGGAGAACAATCATGAAGACGGCGCCATTGACCTTGACGCTACACCGACGATGATGGAGATCATGCCCGTTGATGATGGAGATCATGTCCGTGCTTTGGAGATGAAGATCAAAGGCGCAAAGACAAAGGGGCCATATCATATCACATATGAACTGCATGTGATGTTAATCCTTTTATGCATCTTATTTTGCTTAGATCGCGACGGTAGCATTATAAGATGATCCCTCTCACTAAAATATCAAGATAATAAAGTGTTCATCCTTAGTAGCACTGTTGCCAAGACTTGTCATTTCGAAGCACCTCGTGATGATCGGGTGTGATAGACTCAACAAGTGCATACAACGGGTGCAAGCCAGTTTTGCACATGCGGATACTAAGGTGGCCTTGACGAGCCTAGCATGTACAGACATGGTCTCGGAACACGTGATACCGAAAGGTAGAGCATGAATCATATGATTGATATGATGAACACTTTGAGTGTTCACCACTGAAATTACATCTTGTCTCGTGATGATTGGACATGGTGTGATGGATTTGGTTCGTGTGATCACTAAGACAATTCGAGGGATATTGTTTTGAGTGGGAGTTCACCTAGTTTTTAATTATGTTGAATTAAAATTTGAACTCAATTTGTCATAAACTTAGTCTAAACTATTGCAAATATATGTTGTAGATATGGCGTCCCCAATCAATTTTAACCAGTTCCTAGAGAAAGAAAAGCTTAAGAGCAACGGTAGCAACTTCACCGATCGGTTCCGTCATGTGAGGATCTTCCTCAATGGCGGAAATCTGCAATATGTGCTTGATGCACCGCTAGGTGACCCTCCTGCAGAAACTGAAACCGATGAAGTAAAGAATGTTTACGCGACTCGAAAAACTCGGTACTCTCAAGTTCAGTGTGCCATCCTGTGCAGTCTGGAAGCCGATCTTCAAAAACGTTTTGAGCACCACGATCCACATGAGTTAGTCAATGAGTTGAAAACTATCTTTGAAACTCATGCGGCCGTGGAATGCTATGAAGCATCGAAACACTTCTTCAGTTGCATGATGGAAGAAGGCAGCTCCGTTAGTGAGCACATGCTCGCCATGACCGGGCATGCGAAGAAACTCGGTGACTTGGGAATAGTGATTCCTAACCGACCGGGGATTAATCGTGTCCTTCAATCACCGCCACCTAGTTACAAGAACTTTGTGATGAACTACAATATGCAGTAACATGAACAAAGAGTTACCCGAACTCTTCTCCATGCTGAAATCTGCTGAGATTGAGATCAAGAAAGAGCACCAAGTGTTGATGGTCAACAAGACCACCGAGCTTCAAGAAACAGGGGCAAGTCTAAGGGAAAATTCATGAAGGGTGGCAAGAAAGCTGCCACGCCTCCCGTGAAACCTAAGACCGGCCCTAAGCCCGATGCTTGAGTGTTATTACCGCAAGGAGAAGGGACACCGGAAGCGTAATTGCTCCAAGTATTTGGCGGATCTGAAGAGCGGCCTTGTCAAGAAGAAGAAAGAAGGTATATCTGATATACATGTTATAGATGTTTATCTTACTGGTTCTCGCACAAGTACCTGGGTATTTGATACTGGTTAGGTTGCTCATATTTGTAACTCGAAACAGGAACTAAAGAATAAACGAAGACTACTAAAGGATGAAGTGACGATGCGCGTTGGAAATGGATCCAAAGTCGATGTGATCACTGTCGGCACACTTCCTCTACATCTACCTTCGGGATTAGTTTTAAGCCTCAATAATTGTTATTTTGTACCCGCGTTGAGCATGAACATTATATCTGGATCTTGTTTAATGCAAGACGGTTATTCATTCAAGTCTGAGAATAATGGTTGTTCTATTTTTATGAATAATATCTTTTATGGTCGAGCACCTGAAAAGAATGGCTTATTTCTATTAGATCTCGATAGTAGTGATACATATATACATAACATTGATGCTAAGCGAATTAAATTGAATGATAATTTGATACGTCTCCAACGTATCGATAATTTCTTATGTTCCATGCCACATTATTGATGTTATCTACATGTTTTATGCACACTTTATGTCATATTCGTGCATTTTCTGGAACTAACCTATTAACAAGATGCCGAAGTGCCGCTTGTTGTTTTCTGCTGTTTTTGGTTTCGAAATCCTAGTAACGAAATATTCTCGGAATTGGACGAAATCAACGCCCAGGGTCCTATTTTGCCACGAAGCTTCCAGAAGACCGAAGAGGAGACGAAGTGGGGCCACGAGGCGGCCAAACCATAGGGCGGCGCGGCCCAGGCCTTGGCCGCGCCGACCTAGGGTGTGGGCCCCTCGTGCCCCATCCTGACCTGCCCTTCCGCCTACTTAAAGCCTCCGTCGCGAAACCCCCAGTACCGAGAGCCACGATACGGAAAACCTTACCGAGACGCCGCCGCCGCCAATCCCATCTCGGGGGATTCAGGAGATCGCCTCCGGCACCCTGCCGGAGAGGGGATTCATCTGCCGGAGGACTCTACGCCGCCATGGTCGCCTCCGGAGTGATGTGTGAGTAGTCTACCCCTGGACTATGGGTCCATAGCTGTAGCTAGATGGTTGTCTTCTCCCCATTGTGCTTCATTGTCGGGTCTTGTGAGCTGCCTAACATGATCAAGATCATCTATCCGTAATTCTATATGTTGCGTTTGTTGGGATCCGATGAATAGAGAATACTTGTTATGTTGATTATCAAAGTTATGTCTATGTGTTGTTTATGATCTTGCATGCTCTCCGTTATTAGTAGATGCTCTGGCCAAGTTGATGCTAGTAACTCCAAGAGGGAGTATTTACGCTCGATAGTGGGTTGATGTCTCCGTGAATCTGGAGGAGTGACAAGAACCACTAAGGTTACGGATGTGCTGTTGCCACTAGGGATAAAACATTGGTGCTATGTTCAAGGATGTAGTCACTGATTACATTACGCGCAATACTTAATGCAATTGTCCGTTGTTAGCAACTTAATACGGAGGGGGTTCGGATGATAACCTCGAAGGTGGACTTTTTAGGCATAGATGCATGCTCGGATAGCGGTCTATGTACTTTGTCGTAATGCCCAATTAAATCTCACAATACTCATCATAATATGTATGTGCATGGTCATGCCCTCTCTATTTGTCAATTGCCCAACTGTAATTTGTTCACCCAACATGCTTGTTTATCTTATGGGAGAGACACCTCTAGTGAACTGTGGACCCCCGTCCAATTCTCTTTACTCGAAATACAATCTACTCGCAATACTGTTCTACTGTTTTCTCGCAAACAATCATCATCCACACTATACATCTAATCCTTTGTTACAGCAAGCCGGTGAGATTGACAACCTCGCTGTTTCGTTGGGGCAAAGTACTTTGGTTGTGTTGTGCAGGTTCCACGTTGGCGCCGGAATCTCTGGTGTTGCGCCGCACTACATCCTGCCGCCATCAACCTTCAACGTGCTTCTTGACTCCTACTGGTTCGATAAACCTTGGTTTCTACTTGCCGCTGTGCGCATCACACCTTCCTCTTGGGGTTCCCAACGGACGCGTGTCGAACGAAAAGACAATACATCAACCACGCGCATCAAGCAAATTTCTAGCGCCGTTGCCGGGGACCGGAAGAAAAGTTACACCACAAAGATTTCTATCTCCCACGCCAACTTCACGCTAGAAGCAAATTTCTGGCGCCGTTGCCGGGGAGATCAAGACACGCTGCAAGGGGAGTCTCCACTTCCCAATCTCTTTACTTTGTTTTTGTCTTGATTAGTTTTATTTACTACTTTGTTTGCTGCACTAAATCAAAATACAAAAAAATTAGTTGCTAGTTTTACTTTATTTGCTATCTTGTTTACTATATCAAAAACACAAAAAAATTAGTTACTTGCATTTACTTTATCTAGTTTGCTTTATTTACTGTTGCTAAAATGAATACTCCTGAAAATACTAAGTTGTGTGACTTCACAACCACAAATAATAATGATTTCCTATGCACACCTATTGCTCCACCTGCTACTACAGCAGAATTCTTTGAAATTAAACCTGCTTTACTGAATCTTGTTATGCGAGAGCAATTTTCTGGTGTTAGTTCCGATGATGCTGCCGCCCATCTTAATAATTTTGTTGAACTATGTGAAATGCAAAAGTATAAGGATGTAGATGGTGACATTATAAAATTAAAATTGTTCCCTTTCTCATTAAGAGGAAGAGCTAAAGATTGGTTGCTATATCTGCCTAAGAATAGTATTGATTTATGGACTAAATGCAAGGATGCTTTTATTGGTAGATATTATCCCCCTGCTAAAATTATATCTTTGAGGAGTAGCATAATGAATTTTAAACAATTAGATACTGAACATGTTGCTCAAGCTTGGGAAAGAATGAAATCTTTGGTTAAAAATTGCCCAACCCATGGACCGACTACTTGGATGATCATCCAAACCTTTTATGCGAGACTGAATTTTTCTTCGTGGAATTTATTGGATTCAGCTGCTGGAGGTACCTTTATGTCCATCACTCTTGGTGAAGCAACAAAGCTTCTTGATAATATGATGATCAACTACTCTGAATGGCACACGGAAAGAGCTCCACAAGGTAAGAAGGTAAATTCCGTTGAAGAAACCTCTTCCTTGAGTGATAAGATTGATGCTATTATGTCTATGCTTGTGAATGATAGGACTAATATTGATCCTAATAATGTTCCGTTAGCTTCATTGGTTGCCCAAGAAGAACATGTTGATGTAAACTTCATTAAAAATAATAATTTCAACAACAATGCTTACCGGAACAATTCTAGTAACAACTATAGGCCATATCCTTATAATAATGGCAACGGCTATGGTAATTCTTATGGGAATTCTTACAACAATAATAGGAATTCACCCCTGGACTTGAAGCTATGCTTAAAGAATTTATTAGTACACAAACTGCCTTTAACAAATCTGTTGAAGAAAAGCTTGGGAAATTGATATACTTGCTTCTAAAGTCGATAGTCTTGCCTCTGATGTTGATCTTTTGAAATCGAAAGTTATGCCTAATAGGGATATTGAAAATAAAATTGTTACTACAGCAAATGCCATCCAAGTTAGAATTAATGAGAATATAAGATTAATGGCTGAACTGCGTGCTAGGTGGGATAGAGAAGAAAATGAAAAACTAGCTAAAGAGAAGAATGTAGCTAAAGTTTGGACTATTACCACCACTAGTAATGCTAATGCTACACATGTTGCTGCACTTCCTACTATTAATAATAAAAGAATTGGTGTTAGCAATGTTTCCACTTCTAATTTAAAGCGCGAGAAACTGCCTGAAATTGCCAAAACTGCTGAAACTGCCTGTGATAAAGCTGCTGAAATTTTTTCCAACATTGGGGATGATGATTCCATTGATTTAGATTATAATGGTTTGAATTTTGATGATTGCCACATCTCTGAAGTGATAAAGTTCTTGCAAAAACTTGCTAAAAGTCCTAATGCTAGTGCTATAAATTTGGCTTTCACGCAACATATTACAAATGCTCTCATAAAAGCTAAAGAAGAGAAACTAGAGCGCGAAGCCTCTATTCCTAGAAAGCTAGAGGATGGTTGGGAGCCCATCATTAAGATGAAGGTTAAAGATTTTGATTGTAATGCTTTATGTGATCTTGGTGCAAGTATTTCTGTTATGCCTAAGAAAATTTATGATATGCTTGACTTGCCACCACTAGAAAATTGTTATTTGGATGTTAATCTTGCTGATCATTCTACAAAGAAACCTTTGGGAAAGTTGATAATGTTCGCATTACTGTTAACAATAACCTTGTCCCCGTTGATTTTGTTGTCTTGGATATTGAATGCAATGCATCTTGTCCCATCATATTGGGAAGACCTTTTCTTCGAACCGTTGGTGCTATCATTGATATGAAGGAAGGTAATATAAAATATCAATTTCCTCTCAAGAAAGGTATGGAACACTTCCCTAGAAAGAGAATGAAGTTACCTTTTGATTCTATTATTAGAACAAATTATGATGTTGACACTTCGTCTCTTGATAATACTTGATACACACTTTCTGCGCCTAGCTGAAAGGCGTTAAAGAAAAGCGCTTATGGGAGACAACCCATGGGTTTTACCTACAGTACTTTGTTTTTATTTTGTTTCTTGAAAGTTGTTTACTACTGTAGCAACCTCTCCTTATCTTAGTTTAGTGTTTTATTGTGCCAAGTAAAGTCGTTGATAGAAAAGTTCATACTAGATTTGGATTACTGCGCAGTTTCAGATTTCTTTGCTGTCACCAATTCCGACCTGCCTCTCTGTAGGTAGCTCAGAAAAATATGCCAATTTACGTGCGTGATCCTCAGATATGTACGCAACTTTCATTCAATTTGGGCATTTTCATTTGAGCAAGTATGGTGCCATTTTAAAATTCGTCAATACGAACTGTTCTGTTTTGACAGATTCTGCCTTTTATTTCGCATTGCCTCTTTTGCTATGTTGGATGAATTTCTTTGATCCATTAATGTCCAGTAGCTTTATGCAATGTCCAGAAGTGTTAAGAATGATTATGTCACCTCTGAACATGTTAATTTTTATTGTGCACTAACCCTCTAATGAGTTGTTCTAAGTTTGGTGTGGAGGAAGTTTTCAAGGATCAAGAGAGGAGTATGATGCAACATGATCAAGGAGAGTGAAAGCTCTAAGCTTGGGGATGCCCCGGTGGTTCACCCCTGCATATATCAAGAAGACTCAAGCGTCTAAGCTTGGGGATGCCCAAGGCATCCCCTTCTTCATCGACAACATTATCAAGTTCCTCCCCTGAAACTATATTTTTATTCCATCACATCTTATGTGCTTTGCTTGGAGCGTCGGTTTGTTTTTGTTTTTGTTTTGTTTGAATAAAATGGATCCTAGCATTCATTTTATGGGAGAGAGACACGCTCCGCTGTAGCATATGGACAAGTATGTCCTTAGGCTCTACTCATAGTATTCATGGCGAAGTTTCTTCTTCGTTAAAATTGTTATATGGTTGGAATTGGAAAATGATACATGTAGTAATTGCTATAATGTCTTGGGCAATGTGATACTTGGCAATTGTTGTGCTCATGTTTAAGCTCTTGCATCATATACTTTGCACCCATTAATGAAGAAATACATAGAGCATGCTAAAATTTGGTTTGCATATTTGGTCTCTCTAAGGTCTAGATAATTTCTAGTATTGAGTTTTGAACAACAAGGAAGACGGTGTAGAGTCTTATAATGTTTACAATGTGTCTTTTATGTGAGTTTTGCTGCACTGGTTCATCCTTGTGTTTGTTTCAAATAGCCTTGCTAGCCTAAACCTTGTATCGAGAGGGAATACTTCTCATGCATCCAAAATACTTGAGCCAACCACTATGCCATTTGTGTCCACCATACCTACCTACTACATGGTATTTCTCCGCCATTCCAAAGTAAATTGCTTGAGTGCTACCTTTAAAATTCCATCATTCACCTTTGCAATATATAGCTCATGGGACAAATAGCTTAAAAACTATTGTGGTATTGAATATGTACTTATGCACTTTATCTCTTATTAAGTTGCTTGTTGTGCGATAACCATGTTCACCGGGGACGCCATCAACTATTCTTTGTTGAATTTCATGTGAGTTGCTATGCATGTTCGTCTTGTCCGAAGTAAGAGAGATCTACCACCTTATGGTTAAGCATGCATATTGTTAGAGAAGAACATTGGGCCGCTAACTAAAACCATGATCCATGGTGGAAGTTTCAGCTTTGGACATATATCCTCAATCTCATATGAGAAAATTATTAATTGTTGTTACATGCTTATGCATAAAAGAGGAGTCCATTATCTGTTGTCTATGTTGTCCCGGTATGGATGTCTAAGTTGAGAATAATCAATAGCGAGAAATCCAATGCGAGCTTTCTCCTTAGATCTTTGTACGAAGCGGCATAGAGGTACCCCTTTGTGACACTTGGTTAAAACATGTGCATTGTGATGATCCGGTAGTCCAAGCTAATTAGGACAAGGTGCGGGCACTATTAGTATACTATGCATGAGGCTTGCAACTTGTAAGATATAATTTACATGATACATATGCTTTATTACTACCGTTGACAAAAAATTTCATGTTTTCAAAATCAAAGCTCTAGCACAAATATAGCAATCGATGCTTTTCCTCTATGGAGGACCATTCTTTTACTTTCATTGTTGAGTCAGTTCACCTATCTCTCTCCACCTCAAGAAGCAAACACTTGTGTGAACTGTGCATTGATTCCTACATATTTGCATATTGCACTTGTTATATTACTCTATGTTGACAATTATCCATGAGATATACATGTTATAAGTTGAAAGCAACCGCTGAAACTCA
>NC_061513.1:249201735-249234640 GCF_022539505.1 Lolium rigidum | reverse complement strand
CCCCTATACTTGTGGGTTATCAGCGTTCGATGAGCAAGAGGAGGGAAGGAAACGGCGGCGGTGTGGGCGACGGAAACCTTCACCGGCTAGCAGGCGGCGAGGTGGCGCTCACGGCAGGGAGGAGCAGAGCTCCTCTCCGCTCCAGGAGGTGAGAGGGTGGAGTGCTGTGGAGTTTGTGGCGAGGAAATGAGAGAAGGGAGGGAGCGGCGCTCCATTTAAAGGGGCCCGGCCGGTGCACCGTGCACCAGGTCCGTGCACCGACGGGAAGGAAGGGCGGCAGCGGAGGATTGGCCGAGCTAGGCGGTGCTGCTGCGGGTCTGCGAGGTAGTGTCGTTGCTTTGGAGGGACGCGCGCGTTGGACAGCTAGACAGAGAGGAAGGGATGCGACGGGGCGAGCGGCCTGCCAGGCGCTCGACGAAAAGACAGGGCAGCTGGCGTCGCTGTGCAGCGTTGGTGGGGCTCGGGCGTGGACTGAGGGCGCGTCTCCGAGGCGTGGTCGGGTCGTGCGCGTCCATTTGACACGGTTAGGGCTACCAGAGAAGGGAGTGAGGTGGGCGACGTGGCCGTGGCCGACAGACGTGCTCCATGGTAATTGGGGGTTGCCACCGCGGGTCAGAGAGAGGGAGGTCGAGGGGAGCGTGCACGCGGGGTCAGGAAGAGAGAGGGTGCAGGGCAAAGTCCCCAGGACAAGCAGATCAGGCCAAAAGGGAAGGGGACATGGAGATCTCCAAAATCTCTCCATGCACGGGTCCCCATGTGTGTGTGCATGGTAAGGAGTCAAAGGTTTCGAACTGGGCTGCAGGGAGGGATCTTTGGAGAGTTGCCATGATCATGTAGAGTGTGTGTGTGGGTGTTGGTGAGGAGAGGGAGTGAAAGAATTGAGCATGGAGGAGGGAGGGATCATGGCCGGCATGGCCATTCTCACTTATTTCCAAATTTTGAAAATTTTGAAGTGGCCACAAAGAGATGATCCAGGTCAACTCAAGGTACACAATGTGATGAGTCATTGGTCCTCTTGCTTGGAGAGTTTTCAGATTTGAAAATGGAGAAAAGAAGAAATAGATATGGAGGAGGGAAATTTGAGAAGGACTAGATCTTAGAAGATCACATGTGAGCATGATCACATGCACTAGTGTTTTTGGGAAAATTTAAATTACTTAACTAAAAGAAAGTGAGATTCACAAGATTAAGAGGGTGGTTTGGGTTTTAAGGATCCACACACAAAACAACATTCACAAGCAAACAACACACAAATTCTACAATGCAAGAGCATGATGAACTATATGCATGCAATTTTGAGAAACAGAAAAAGTTTTTGTTGGCCAAAAATTTTGCACCTCAAAGATTAAACCAATGCACAAAAAGTTGGGTTGTTACATTTGCTCTACATATAGTGTCAGCAGCTTCTTGAGTGAGTATGACAAGATAGCAGAAAATATTGAAGAAAATGAGAAACATGAAGATTCGATCACTAGGACAACAACACCTAGCTATTGGTGTGGAAATGATATGGAAGTGCATGCTGGAAAAAAGTACAATCGTAAGATATTTTACAGGTTTCAGAAGCAGCTGAAATTTACTGCTTATCTACATGTACAAGAGGTTGAGCCAAACAAGAATCTACATGTACAAGAGGTTGAGCCAAACAAGAAATATGAAGTGTACAAATCTGGCCTGGCTGCAACAAGAGATTACAGGAGAAGGAGATACTTAGTTATTGTTGATTTAACAAGTGATGATTTCAAATGCATTTGTTCCAAGTTCAACAAGGATGGAATTTTATGTTCCCATGTTCTCAAGGTTCTTGTCCATTTAAACATTGTGCACATTCCAGACAAGTATTTCATTGCTAGATGGATGCCTAGAGAGAAAAAAGATATAAGGGATTTGAGATACAATGTACCTTTGGAGATGACTGGAGAGTGCAGCCAAATGAGATTCAATGTGCTATCCAAAGTTTGCATCAATGTAGCATCTGATGGATCAAAAAGTAATGAGAAATACATGTTTGTCACTCAAGAGGTTAAGAAGATTGCAGAGAAACTGGATGCAATGACATTTGCTGAGGACAAAGCAAAAGAAGTTGATCCAAAAGAGAAAAGTAAGGAGCAAGTTGTCGAAACTGAATATGGTTACTTAAACGACCCCAAGGTTGTAAAATCCAAGGGAAGACCAACTATTTTGGGAAAGAACAAGTTAGACAGAAGATACATGACATTTGCAGAACATTTTTTGGGCAAGCAACAGATTACATGTAGCCACTGTGGGTCACATTACCATAACATTCAAACATGTGAAAGTTTACACTTAGATGAGTCATTGTTTGCAAACAACAAGAAAGCGAAAAATAACCCTAGAGGTATATACTATGTGCATGAAGAAGCTTGTTTAGTCATGTTTTATTTATTTGTACTTGTCTTACCTAGTTGTCAATTCATTATATTTTAGGGAAGAAAAAGACTACAGATGAAACCAGCAAGAAGACAAAGAAGGCAAAAGAGAAGTGATAGAAGACTTACATCAGATGGTCAGGATGGTTGCTCTGCATGGTTTAGAGTTATGCTGCAAAATTCAGAATTTGAAAAAGGAAGAGTTAGAATAAGTGATATAAGTTGTAATAAAATAGATATTTAAATTATGCTTAGTATGAATTGATATTTGTAATATTTAGCTCGTGTTTATTTTCCAAGAATTTTTGCTTGCTTGTACAATAACTAGTATCTGCAAAAAGAAAGTATCCTATGTCTATTTTATGCTGAATGATATCCGTACTGTAAAATCTTGATCTTGTGCTTCTCTTTTTGAATAAGTGCAGTTAAAACTAGATTGGCAAATTGCAAAAATACGAAGAATTAAATACTTGTATGTGTCACTTAACAATGAAAAAGTAGCATATATACAATTTACACCTACTATTCAGGGAATCGAAAATTTAATTCCATATAAGGAAAACTCTATATATATAATAACAAACATATATGTAGTCTGCAACAAGATGCAACTGGAAAAACGAACGATTGTTCGATTCTCTACATAACAATCTGTAGACAGACACAATATACCAACATATATACCTAGAAATACTAGAACACAAACAGATTGTCCATTGAGCCTAACTGTTATCTTCCATTTGGCTCCCAAAATCTAACTTTCACGCAAAACTCTCTTTACACAAAAGGAAAACAAACTTGGAACTACTAATGCGTTTTTCTTTCATATCTACAAGACACAGGAGCACTTGACTTCTTGATCACCCCATTCTTGCATATTTTCCATGAACCTACGGAAAAAGAAAGCCACATGAATCAAGTTATTGCACTAGAAATAAAAATAGTACAAAAGATTTCAGGGAACTGTTGAAAAGATTTATTGAATTATCAGCTACATCACATATGTAAGACAATGTAACAATGTGAAAATTAAAGTTTAAACAAATAATTAGGCAAGAGTATCTTACATGTTGTTTAAATGTCATGACAGCTTCTTGGATTTCATGCATCTCGTTGTGTTCACAGAACATCATCTCATTTTCTAATTGAATTCGAAAGTTTGGCATATCTTTGTACGAGAATTTGCCCATCAAACTAGTTCTTGGCTTAAAGAGTTCAATACTTTTCATAAAAAGTAGGCCACAGTCTTTGCTGATGTTGATTAAGAAAAAGTCAGATTATAGTCAGGAAAAATACAAAAATTAAAGACAATCAGAAAAAGAACTTTAAGTTTTTGGAAAAAAATTTACCCATTGTTTTGCTTCGGTACAGGTGGGTATATAACTTCAAATTGTTGGAAGTCAATTTCTTTTAATCGACATTCATTCCAAGTTCTTTCAAAGTTCATAATCTGTTAAATAAAAAACAGGGTAAATAGGATACACATAATCATTAGATATCATGGGAGTTAATACCGAGAATGCTACTAAACATGACTGGTAAAAGACATTTAATAGCAGAATTCAGAGCTTCTGCAGTACATAATCAGATATGAAAGATCAAAGCAAGCTGTTCCACAACGAAGGAGGGGATGAGCATGTATTAACATCCTACTAGTAGCACGAACATATAATGATGGTCATTGGCAAGTTGCGTTTGCACTAATGATGTATTCCTAAAAAAATAGCTGATTCTATAAGTGGCATGTTCAGTAAAAAGTAGACAAATCACATTTGAGCCAATTGTTTAAAACACAAAAGTTAACAGTGGCTTGCTTGATTTTTGGTGGTAAAATCAACACAGTGAAAAATACAAAAGAAGTATGCTTCATAAGCAAAAATAAAATGAAGGCTAGTTCTAGAAAAATGTACTTCCTTGTTCATGTTGGTGCTGGCTACCCTAGCTAGTCCTCTCTCTCTCTGAACTGAAACGGAGGTGGAAGACAAGCAGTGCAAAAGAAAGAATTTAGAACACACGAACAGGTTTTATTCTTCTTCAGCCCGAGCTCTAACTCGTGGTGTTCTAATGGAGATTACAAGAAGGGCCTATATAGCAGTAGCTCGCACTCACGTCACCGTGAGCACACACACACACATGCACTAGTCACGCTCTCAGACGCCTCAACCTAAGGCCATGACCGCACGCTGACGCGATCACCATGGTCTACCTGCATGCCCATGACATGCTCTTCTCCCTCCTTTCTCGCTAACTAACTTAACAAACTCAAAACACCACACGCACACACCCAAAAATACACACAGTAGCCACTCTCAGACACGGCTTAGTGCCAACAGTTCAGAAAAAATTTATTAAGAGTAACACAATATAATGAAACTGGTATACATTAAAAAGAAGATAATGCTACTGAGACTGGCCACACAAATAATATTAGATCATAAATGACAAACTGACAACCTGGATTTCATTTGAGATAAATAGAAATGCAGTTTATATTATACCATTCTGTTATCAACTCCTTGGTGTAAATCTGAATCCTTGTCAAATAGGGAGTCCATAAAGATGAATTTTTTGTCCCTTATGTGGACAGTGAAAAGGAACCAGTGCAAGTGGTACAGGGATGGGAAGTGTAGCTGTTGAAACAAAGAAAGTGGTGTTGTTAAAAAAAAGAACAGGAAAAATATATATGAAAAAGGTTTAAAACTAGAAGAAAAATAAATCATGAAATATTAAAAAAGTACCGAATCTGTCAAGTGTAGTTTTCTTGCTTTTCCAACACCTTCAAAAGCTTTAATTTCTTGATCTTTCATATATAATCTTCTTGCTTCATTCTCCCATTTTTCAAGAAAATATTCCTATTTAAAGTAATAATTGGAACATAACAAGAAATATCAGTCAGAACTAAAAACGAAAAAAGAAATACACATCCAGTGTAGTTACTGCAACGAACAACACATAAATTAAAGAAAAAAGAAGGAAAAATTACTTACACTTGATGTATGGAAGAATGTGTGTCTATTAGAGTTCTTTGGATGGTTAGACAAGAATAGAATACGACAATACAAGTTTATGACCCAAGCTTCAATTGTTCCTCCTGGTTTTAAAGAATTTCTGAATGTATCAAGGCTGACCTTACAGTTACCAATTTGTATTGCCTTCTTGCTGTTTTAGAAAATTAAACAGAAACATATAACAAACAAATATATTAAAAATAAGGTTGGAAAAATTTAAATTGATAGTACTTACTGCTTGAATCCATCCATATTTGCTAGACGGACAATTGCCTGATAGTATTTTTTCTGGTCTTCATCTTGTTCATAACTGGATATGTTGATATCGTAAGGAGATGAAACATATCTGCTAGGCATTACTATACGCCTTGGTGGCAATATTGATGAGGAGCTGGCTTGTGATTTCTGCTTAGAGAAGTTTTTGCTGTGATACATTGCATCAATGTCTTCAGATGTATTCGTTCGAATTGGGCTGAGTCGATGTTGTCCAATGTAAACATCGTCAGCACTATCATGGGAGTTCATTATTTGGCTGCCTCTGTTTTCCCGAAGAAACACAACCTCTGGTGATTCTAGTGAGCTCTAGTTTTGTAAGAAATAACATGATTAATTCTAGAAGACGATAAGCATATAGAAGAAAAAGATAAGAAGGCCAAATTTACATAAACATAGATAAAAAGAAAGCCAAATTTAGAAACAGATAAAACTTACTATTGATATTATTTCATTGGCTGCATTCCTAGCTGGGGAATTGGGGTTGGAAGCATAATTTGTCCTGTGTGGAGATGTTCTTGTTCCGAGCGAATCAACCATTTGAGGAGAAGGAGGTTGAAAAGCATGTACTGAGGCTTCAGGTGGTTGCAATTCTTCATTTATACAGAGAGACTTCCTTTGTGCTAACTTTATCATATATTCATGTCTAAGCACCTAAAATAAAAACAAATCCATGTTATATAGCTTAAATACAGAGAAAAAGAAAGTCATAGTTGATTATAAATAAAAAGAAAAAAAATTTAAAAAAATTTACCTGTCCTCTTGGACATGCAAGCCAACTTTCTTCAAGAGATAATGATGGTCTACCATCGTCAATCTATTATAGACAAATACAAAGTTAGAAAATAGGCATTTGCATATATGTACTAGATGAAAAAAGAAAAATGGCAAAGCCATACACAAAACATGCAATAAAAAATGCAAGTCATGTTCCTCGATGAAATGGTCCACATGTTGAGTTGCACATTTTTTCGAGAAACATGCAACCCATGGGTGAGTTCCACGTATCTCGACAAAAAGTGCAATCAAAAAAGAAGATATATCTCATTTTAAAATCTAGAAATATGCAATGGGACTTTAGATGTACAATTTATTCTAGATGTAACTCTTTGACAACATATCCAAAACACGTTTGCAATTGCGCATTTCTTGAAGAAAACTGCAAATGGACATGAGTTATGAGAACCCCGTGATTAGTTGCATGTTTCTCGAAGAAATGTGCAAGTAGACATTAGTTGCTAGAGTTATACTAGATATGACTCTTCGACAAAATTACTAACACGATTGAATTGCACATTTCTTGAAGAAACATGCAAACCATGGGGGTGTAAAAAATTGCAAAATGAACATGACTTGTGAGAACCTTGTCTTTAGTTGCATGTTTCTCGACGAAAAGGTGCAAGCCATGTCGAGTTGCACATTTCTTCAAGAAACATGCAACCCACGGGGGGGGGTAAAAATTGCACGTATCTCGACAAAAAGGTGCAACCAAGAAAACAAAAAGATAGACCTCATTTTTAAAAAGTAGACACTAGTTGCACATTTCTCGAAGAAATGTGCAAGTGGACATTAGTTGTTATAGTTATACTACATATGACTCTTTGACAACATATCCAACACACGTTTGAAAATTGTGCATTTCTTGAAGAAAAGTGCAAATGGACATGATTTATGAGAACCCCGTGATTAGTTGCATGTTTCTCGACAAAAAATGTGCAAGCCATGTCGAGTTGCACATTTCTTCAAGAAACATGCAACCCTGGGTGGGTAAGTTGCACGTATCTCGACAAAAAGGTGCAACCAAGAAAGAAAAGATAAACCTCATTTTAAAAACTAGACACTAGTTGCACATTTCTCGAAGAAAATGTGCAAGTAGACATTACTTGCTAGAGTTATACTAGATATGACTCTTCGACAACATATCCAACACACGTTTGAATTGCATATTTCTTGAATGAAAGTGCAAATGGACATGACTTATGAGAACCCCGTGATTAGTTGCATGTTTCTCGACGAAAAATGTGCAAGCCATGTCGAGTTGCACATTTCTTTGAGAAATATGCAACCCTGGGTGGGTAAGTTGCACGTATCTCGACAAAAAGGTGCAACCAAGAAAGAAAAGATAAACCTCATTTTAAAAACTAGACACTAGTTGCACATTTCTCGAAGAAAATGTTCAAGTAGACATTACTTGCTAGAGTTATACTAGATATGACTCTTCGACAACATATCCAACACACGTTTGAATTGCATATTTCTTGAATGAAAGTGCAAATGGACATGACTTATGAGAACCCCGTGATTAGTTGCATGTTTCTCGACAAAAAATGTGCAAGCCATGTCGAGTTGCACATTTCTTTGAGAAACATGCAACCCTGGGTGGGTAAGTTGCACGTATCTCGACAAAAAGGTGCAACCAAGAAAGAAAAGATAAATCTCATTTTAAAAACTAGAAACTAGTTGCACATTTCTCGAAGAAAATGTGCAAGTAGACATTAGTTGCTAGAGTTATACTAGATATGACTCTTCGATAAAATTTCTAACACATTTGAATTGCATATTTCTTGAAGAAACATGCAACCCATGGGGGTGTAAAAATTGCAAAATGGACATGACTTATGAGAACCCCGTGATAAGTTGCATGTTTCTCGACGAAAAGATGCAAGCCATGTCGAGTTGCACATTTCTTTGAGAAACATGCAACCCCGGGAAGGGGGGGGGTAAAAATTGCACATATCTCGACAAAAAGGTGCACCCAAGAAGAAAAGGTGCAACCAAGAAAACAAAAGATAGACCTAAACTAGACACTAGTTGCACGTATCTCGATGAAATGTGCAAGTAGACATTAGTTGCTATAGTTATACTAGATATGACTCTTTGGCAAAATTTCTAACACGTTTGAATTGCGCATTTCTTGAAGAAAAGTGCAAATGGACCCCGTGTGGGTAAACTTGTGAGAATCCCGTGTTTAGTTGCATGTTTGTCGACGAAAAGGTGCAATCCATGAAGAGTTGCACATTTCTTTGAGAAACATGCAATCCCGTGTGGGTAAGTTGCACGTATATCGACAATATATACACTAGTTGCGCATTTCTCAAAGAAGAAAATGTCAAGTTGCACATTTCTTCAAGAAACGTGCAACCCCGGGGTGCGTTGCACGTATCTCGATAGAAAGGTGCAACCAAAAAAGCAGAACACACATGTCATTTGGTAAAAAATGAGGAAATGAACAAGATTTACAAAATGAGCAACCCGTGTTGAGTTGCACGTTTCTTGGCAAAAAAGTGCAACCGAAGAAAAGTTGTAAAGTATCTAGACAGTAGTTGCACATTTCTTTAAGAAATGTGCAAGTGCACATGACTTGCAAAAAGGTATTTTGTCGAAGAAAAGTGAAAGAGGATATAAGTTCGGTGAATCTGTGTTTAGTTTGCGAAACATGCAACCCCTAGGGTGAGTTGTGTGTACCTCGGCAAAAAGCGCAACCCAAGAAAGATGAATGTCATTTTGTAAAATCTAGACACTAGATGGACAATTCTTCAAAAAAGAAAATGTGCAAAAGTGGACAAGAGTTAGTTTAACCCATGTTTAGTTGCACGTTTCTCGAAAGAAAAATGCAACCCATATTAGAAAATGTGCAACCCCTTGATGAAAAACAGTACACAGTAGCTGAACATTCCTTCAGAAAAAAAGACAGTAGTTGCATGTTCCTTGTGTTTAGTAGCACAAATGTTCAATAAAAAAATGCTACACCTGTTCTAGTTGCACATTTGTTCAAAAGAAAATGTAGATACTCTGCACTGTGTTTGAAAACAAAATTAGAACAGAAAAAAGAACAGATATGATACCTCAAAATCATCAGCACCGATCTTCTCAAACCCATCATAATCATGACTCGAGTAACTTTGAATCCTTGATTCTGAACTTAATTCTGGAGTTGTTGTTGTTGTTGTAGATAATATGTTGTTAATATTTCTGCCTGATGATAATTGGTTTTCAGAATTATGAGTTCTTTGACCACATTGAATTGAACTGCTCTTGCAAGCAGATGAGTTGTCTATCAATGTTGGTGAATTCTCTTTTCCTATTTAAAAAACAAAAAATAAATAGTTAGATAGAATATATTTGGAAAAAATGTGGTCAAATTCAAACAAGTATATAGGCAAAAAATCAATCAAATACTTTCTTGCTTAGAGAAGTGGGAGAAACTTCATGCTAGTTCTGTGGAGTGGTAAATTCTGAGTTGATAGGTTTTTCCGTTTCTTTCTTCTTCTCTGATCATTCATGATCTGTGTGAACTGGAAAAGAACATGTAAAAAAGATAAACTAATCAGTCCAGAGTAGCAGAAAAAAAACATTGGGGGGGAAAAGCAATGGTTTGCCAGATGAAAAATACCTCTGGATGTGTGGGTATCACAATTTAAACCAACAACTTATTTTTCATTGTTCAACATGTGGTCCAAGCTTGCGCTACAACCGTATGATTGTTCAGCAAGAAATTTTTCTTTCCTTTCATCCTTAAGATACTAAAAAGAAAAAATCAACATAAAAATAGGAACATAAAAAGAATTATCCAGAAAAAGACCTAAAAAGAGATGTTCTTCTTACATTTTTGTCATGTTGTGGTAGCTCTCTGTCTTTTATTTGTAGGTTACACAATGCACTATTGACATAGTGCATAGGTTCATCATGAGTTTCGACAATTTTTTCAGGCTCTACAAGTCATGCAATTATCTGTATTGATATTATTTAGAAAAAGGAGAATATATTTAAAAAATAGCTGGTGGAATGAAAATATTTGAAAAATAGACATATAGTGGTATACAAGTTAAAATAACCTGATCTGTTGATGCAATCATTTGATCTTTTTGATGTTGGTTGCTCTCTTGTAGTTGTTCTTGGTGATGCTTGTTGTTATTAACTGCATTTACTGAATTGTTGGACTGTTGGCTGCCAGAACATCTAATTGAGTTCCCTGTCATAAAAAACATACATGATTAGGCATAAAAAATCAATAATTAAAAATGAAAAAGACTTATTTATCAGACTAAAAATTAAATAAGGTGAAATCAATGTGCAAATAAAACAACCTTGGTTTCCTTCCAGGTTTTTGCTTGTATCAGTTGAGGGCAATTTCAAAGTGTCTATTCATCATGTAATAGCTTTATTTCAAGTAGTTGTTATAGAAGCTATAAGTGATGGACAACCATGAAGCGGCGCCACTGACCTTGACGCCATGCTGGTGATGATGGAGATCATGTCCGCGCTTTGGAGATGGAGATCAAAAGCACAAGATCGAAGAAAGGCCATATCATATCACACATTATGAATTGCATGTGATGTTAATCCTTTTATGCATCTTATTTTGCTTAGATCGCGACGGCAGCATTATAAGATGATCCCTCTCACTAAATATCAAGATAATAAAGTGTTCATCCTTAGTATGCACCGTTGCTAAGACTTGTCGTTTCGAAGCATCTCGTGATGATCGGGTGTGATAGACTCTACATGTTCATACAACGGGTGCAAGCCGATTTGCACACGCGGATACTAAGGTTGCCTTGACGAGCCTAGCATGTACAGTACATGGTCTCGGAACACGGGATACCGAAAGGTAGAGCATGAGTCATATGAATGATATGATGAACACTTTGAGTGTTCGCCTTTGAAGCTACATCTTTTCTCGTGAAGATCGGACTTGGTGTAGTGGATTTGGTTTGTGTAATCACTAAGACAATGCGAGGGATCTTGTTTTGAGTCTGAGTTCACCTAGTTAATTTAAGAATTAAAATTGAACTCATTTTATCATAAACTTAGTCTAAACTCTTTGCAAATATGTTGTAGATCATGGCGCCCCTCCATCAATTTTAACCAGTTCCTTGAGAAAGAAAAGCTTAAGAGCAATGGTAGCAACTTCACTGACTGGTTCCGTCATGTGAGGATTTTCCTCACTGGTGGAAGCCTGCAATATGTGCTCGATGCACCGCTAGGTCCCTGATACGTCTCCGACGTATCGATAATTTCTTATGTTCCATGCCACATTATTGATGATATCTACATGTTTTATGCATACTTTATGTCATATTTATGCATTTTCCGGCACTAACCTATTAACGAGATGCCGAAGAGCCGCTTGTCGTTTTCTCGCTGTTTTTGGTTTCAGTAAATCCTACAAAGGAAATATTCTCGGAATTGGACGAAATCAACGCCCAGGGTCCTATTTTTGCACGAAGCTTCCAGAAGTCCGAAGGAGAGACGAAGTGGGGCCACGAGGCGCCGCCACAACAGGGCGGCGCGGCCTGGGCCTTGGCCGCGCGGCCCTGGCGTGTGGGGCCCCCGTGACGCCCTTTGACCTGCCCTTCCGCCTACTTAAAGCCTCTGTCGCGAAACCCCCAGTACCGAGAGCCACGATACGGAAAACCTTACTGAGACGCCGCCGCCGCCAATCCCATCTCGGGGGATTCAGGAGATCGCCTCCGGCACCCTGCCGGAGAGGGGAATCATCTCCCGGAGGACTCTTCACCGCCATGGTCGCCTCCGGAGTGATGAGTGAGTAGTTCACCCCTGGACTGTGGGTCCATAGAAGTAGCTAGATGGTCGTCTTCTCCTTATGTGCTTCATTGTTGGATCTTGTGAGCTGCCTAACATGATTAAGATCATCTATCTGTAATACTATATGTCGTGTTTGTCGGGATCCGATGGATAGAGAATACTATGTTATGTTGATTATCAATCTATTACCTATGTGTTGTTTATGATCTTGCATGCTCTCCGTTATTAGTAGAGGCTCGGCCAAGTTTTTACTCTTAACTCCAAGAGGGAGTATTTATGCTCGATAGTGGGTTCATGCCTCCATTAAATCTGGGACAGTGACAGAAAGTTCTAAGGTTGTGGATGTGCTGTTGCCACTAGGGATAAAACATTGATGCTATGTCCGAGGATGTAGTTATTAATTACATTACGCACCATACTTAATGCAATTGTCTGTTGTTTGCAACTTAATACTGGAAGGGGTTCGGATGATAACTCGAAGGTGGACTTTTTAGGCATAGATGCATGCTGGATAGCGGTCTATGTACTTTGTCGTAATGCCCAATTAAATCTCACTATACTTATCATATCATGTATGTGCATTGTCATGCTCTCTCTATTTGTCAATTGCCCGACCGTAATTTGTTCACCCAACATGCTATTTATTTTATGGGAGAGACACCTCTAGTGAACTGTGGACCCCGGTCCATTCTTTTACATTAAATACAATCTATCGCAATACTTGTTCTACCGTTTTCTCGCAAACAATCATCATCCACACTATACATCTAATCCTTTGTTACAGCAAGCCGGTGAGATTGACAACCTCACTATTTCGTTGGGGCAAAGTACTTTGGTTGTGTTGTGCAGGTTCCACGTTGGCGCCGGAATCCCTGGTGTTGCGCCGCACTACATCCCGCCGCCATCAACCTTCAACGTGCTTCTTGGCTCCTACTGGTTCGATAAACCTTGGTTTCTTTCTGAGGGAAAACTTGCTACTGTACGCATCACACCTTCCTCTTGGGGTTCCCAACGGACGTTTGTTAACTGCATGCGTCAAGCTCTTTTTCTGGCGCCGTTGCCAGGGACCTGAAGAAAAGTTACACCACAAAGATTTCTATCTCCCACGTCAACTGCACGCCAGCAGCTCTTTTTCTGGCGCCGTTGCAGGGGAGATCAAGACACGCTGCAAGGGGAGTCTCCACAATCCAATCTCTTTACTTTGTTTTTATCTTGCTTTATTTTATTTACTACTTTGTTTGCTGCATTATATCAAAACACAAAAAAATTAGTTGCTAGCTTTACTTTATTTACTGCTTTGTTCTCTATATCAAAAACACAAAAAAAAAATTAGTTACTTGCATTTATTTTATCTAGTTTGCTTTATTTACTACTACTAAAATGGGTACTCCTGAAAATACTAAGTTGTGTGACTTCACAACCACAAATAATAATGATTTCTTATGCACACCTATTGCTCCACCTCGCTACTACAGCAAAATTCTTTGAAATTAAACCTCGCTTTATCGAATCTTGTTATGCGAGAGCAATTTTCTCGGTGTTAGTTCCGATGATGCTGCTGCCCATCTTAATAATTTTGTTGAATTATGTGAAATGCAAAAGTATAAGGATGTAGATGGTGACATTATAAAATTAAAATTGTTTCCTTTCTCATTAAGAGGAAGAGCTAAAGATTGGTTGCTATCTCTCGCCTAGAAATAGTATTGATTCATGGACTAAATGTAAGGATGCTTTTATTGGTAGATATTATCCTCCCGCTAAAATTATATCTTTGAGGAGTAGCATAATGAATTTTAAACAATTAGATAATGAACATGTTGCTCAAGCATGGGAGAGAATGAAATCTTTGGTAAAGAATTGCCCAACCCATGGACTGACTACTTGGATGATCATCCAAACCTTTTATGCAGGACTGAACTTTTCTTCGCGGAACCTATTGGATTCAGCTGCTGGAGGTACCTTTATGTCCATCACTCTTGGTGAAGCAACAAAGCTTCTTGATAATATGATGATTAATTACTCTGAATGGCACACGGAAAGAGCTCCACAAGGTAAGAAGGTAAATTCTGTCGAAGAAACCTCTTCCTTGAGTGATAAGATTGATGCTATTATGTCTATGCTTGTGAATGATAGGACTAATGTTGATCCTAATAATGTTCCATTAGCTTCATTGGTTGCTCAAAAAGAACATGTTGATGTAAATTTCATTAAAAACAACAATTACAATACTTCTAGGCCATATCCTGCTAATGGTAACTCTTATGGTAGATATGTTTCACCTAATGAGGAAAAAATGTTAGAAATTGAAAGATCCACAAAGAGCTTTATGCAATCGCAATATGAGCAAAACAAATTGTTTACTAAAACTATGAATGAACAATCTACCTTGTTGAAGAAAATAGGAAATCAACTTGAAAATCTGAATATGGAGATTTCTGGGTTGCAAACTAAACTTGCAAATGCTGAAAACCAAATCTCATACATGTCTGCGTCACAATCTTCTTTAATTAATAAAATGGCTGCTAAACCTGAGGATATTGAAAATAAAATTGTTACTACAGCAAATGCCATCCAAGTTAGAATTAATGAGAATATAAGATTGATGGCTGAATTGCATGCTAGGTGGGAAAGAGAAGAAAATGAAAAACTTGCTAAAGAGAATAATGTAGCTAAAGTTTGGACTATTACCACCATTAGTAATGTTAATGCTCCACATGTTGTTGCACCTCCTACTAATAATGGTGCAAGAACTGGTGTTGGCAATGTTTCTACTTCTAATGCAAAGCCTGCAAAACTGCCGGAAACTGCTAAAACTGCTGAAACTGCCTGTGATAAAACTGCTGAATTTTTTTCCAACATTGGGGATGATGATCCCATTGTTGTAGATCATAATGGTTTAGACTTTGATGATTGCCACATCTCTGAAGTTATAAAGTTCTTACAAAAGCTTGCTAAAAGTCCCAATGCTAGTGCTATAAATTTGGCTTTCACAAAACATATTACGAATGCTCTCATAAAAGCTAGAGAAGAGAAACTAAAACTTGAAACTTCTATTCCTAGAAAGCTAGAGGATGGTTGGGAGCCCATCATTAAGATGAAGGTCAATGACTTTGATTGTAATGCTTTATGTGATCTTGGTGCAAGTATTTCTGTTATGCCTAAGAAAATTTATGATATGCTTGACTTGCCACCATTGAAAAACTGTTATTTGGATGTTAATCTTGTTGATAATGCTACAAAGAAACCTTTGGGGAGAGTTGATAATGTTCGCATTACCGTTAACAATAACCTTGTCCCCGTTGATTTTGTTGTCTTGGATATTGAATGCAATGCATCTTGTCCCATTATATTGGGAAGACCTTTTCTTCGAACTCGTTGGAGCTATCATTGATATGAAGGAAGGTAATATTAAATATCAATTTCCTCTCAAGAAAGGTATGGAACACTTCCCTAGAAAGAGAATGAAGTTAACTTTTGATTCTATTATTAGAACAAATTATGATGTTGATGCTTCACCTCTCGATAACACTTGATATACACTTTCTGCGCCTAGCTGAAAGGCGTTAAAGAAAAGCGCTTATGGGAGACAACCCATGTTTTTACTACAGTACTTTTATTTTATATTTGAGTCTTGGAAGTTGTTTACTACTGTAGCAACCTCTCCTTATCTTAGTTTTGTGCATTGTTGTGCCAAGTAAAGTCTTTGATAGTAAGGTTCATACTAGATTTGGATTACTGCGCAGAAACGTATTTCTTTGCTGTCACGAATCTGGGCCTAATTCTCTGTAGGTAACTCAGAAAATTATGCCAATTTACGTGAGTGATCCTCAGATATGTACGCAACTTTCATTCAATTTGGGAATTTTCATTTGAGCAAGTATGGTGCCACTTTAAAATTCGTCTTTACGAACTGTTCTGTTTTGATAGATTCTGCCTTTTATTTCGCATTGCCTCTTTTGCTATGTTGGATGAATTTCTTTGATCCATTAATGTCTAGTAGCTTTGTGCAATGTCCAGAAGTGTTAAGAATGATTATGTCACCTCTGAACATGTAAATTTTTATTGTGCACTAACCCTCTAATGAGTTGTTTCGAGTTTGGTGTGGAGGAAGTTTTCAAGGATCAAGAGAGGGAGATGATACAACATGATCAAGGAGAGTAAAAGCTCTAAGCTTGGGGATGCCCCGGTGGTTCACCCCTGCATATTTTAAGAAGACTCAAGCGTCTAAGCTTGGGGATGCCCAAGGCATCCCCTTCTTCATTGACAACATTATCAGGTTCCTCCCCTGAAACTATATTTTTATTCCATCACATCTTATGTGCTTTGCTTGGAGCGTCGGTTTGTTTTTGTTTTTGTTTTTGTTTGAATAAAATGGATCCTAGCATTCATTGTGTGGGAGAGAGACACGCTCCGCTGTTGCATATGGACAAATATGTCCTTAGGCTTTACTCATAGTATTCATGGCGAAGGTTGAATCTTCTTCGTTAAATTGTTATATGGTTGGAATCGGGAAATGCTACATGTAGTAATTCTAAAATGTCTTGAATAATTTGATACTTGGCAATTGTTGTGCTCATGTTTAAGCTCTTGCATCATATACTTTGCACCTATTAATGAAGAAATACATAGAGCTTGCTAAAATTTGGTTTGCATGTTTGGTCTCTCTAAAGTTTAGATAATTTCTAGTATTGAGTTTTGAACAACAAGGAAGACGGTGTAGAGTCTTATAATGTTTACAATATGTCTTTTATGTGAGTTTTGCTGCACCGGTTCATCCTTGTGTTTGTTTCAAATAACCTTGCTAGCCTAAACCTTGTATCGAGAGGGAATACTTCTCATGCATCCAAAATCCTTGAGCCAACCACTATGCCATTTGTGTCCACCATACCTACCTACTACATGGTATTTCTCCGCCATTCCAAAGTAAATTGCTTGAGTGCTACCTTTAAATTTACATCATTCGCCTTTGCAATATATAGCTCATGGGACAAAATAGCCTTAAAAACTATTGTGGTATTGAATATGTACTTATGCACTTTATCTCTTATTAAGTTGCCTGTTGTGCGATAACTATGCTCCTGGGGACGCCATCAACTCTTTGTTGAATATCATGTGAGTTTCTATGCATGTTCGTCTTATCTGAAGTAAGGGAGATTTACCACTCATTAAAATGGTTAGAGCATGCATGATGTTAGAGAAGAACATTAGGCCGCTAACTAAAGCCATGAATCATGGTTGAAGTTTCAGTTTTGGACATATATCCTCAATCTCATATGAGAACATTAATTGTTGCTACATGCTTATGCATTAAAGAGGAGTCCATTATCTGTTGTCTATGTTGTCCCGTATGGATGTCTAAGTTGAGAATAATCAAAAGCGAGAAATCCAAATGCGAGCTTTCTCCTTAGACCTTTGTACAGAGCGGCATAGAGGTACCCCTTTGTGACACTTGGTTAAAACATGTGTATTGCGATGATAATCCCGGTAATCCGAGCTAATTAGGACAAGGTGCGGGCACTATTAGTATACTATGCATGAGGCTTGCAACTTGTAAGATATAATTTACATGATACATATGCTTTATTACTACCGTTGAAAAAATTGTTTCATGTTTTCAAAATAAAAGCTCTAGCACAAATATAGCAATCGATGCTTTCCTCTTTGAAGGACCTTTCTTTTACTTTTATGTTGAGTCAGTTCACCTATTTCTCTCCACCTCAAGAAGCAAACACTTGTGTGAACTGTGCATTGATTCCTACATACTTGCATATTGCACTTGTTATATTACTTTACATTGACACTATCCATGAGATATACATGTTATAAGTTGAAAGCAACCGCTGAAACTTAATCTTCCTTTGTGTTGCTTCAATACCTTTACTTTGATTTATTGCTTTATGAGTTAACTCTTATGCAAGACTTATTGATGCTTGTCTTGAAAGTACTATTCATGAAAAGTCTTTGCTTTGTGATTCATTTGTTTACTCATGTCATTACCATTGTTTTGATCGCTGCATTCATTACATATGCTTACAGTAGTATGATCAAGGTTATGATGGCATGTCACTCTAGAAATTATCTTTGTTATCGTTTACCTGCTCGGGACGAGCAGGAACTAAGCTTGGAGATGCTGATACGTCTCCGACGTATCGATAATTTCTTATGTTCCATGCCACATTATTGATGATATCTACATGTTTTATGCATACTTTATGTCATATTTATGCATTTTCCGGCACTAACCTATTAACGAGATGCCGAAGAGCCAGTTGTTGTTTTCTGCTGTTTTTGGTTTCAGAAATCCTACAAAGGAAATATTCTCGGAATTGGACGAAATCAACGCCCAGGGTCCTATTTTTGCACGAAGCTTCCAGAAGTCCGAAGGAGAGACGAAGTGGGGCCACGAGGCGCCGCCACAACAGGGTGGCGCGGCCTGGGCCTTGGCCGCGCGGCCCTGGCGTGTGGGGCCCCCGTGACGCCCTTTGACATGCCCTTCCGCCTACTTAAAGCCTCCGTCGCGAAACCCCCAGTACCGAGAGCCACGATACGGAAAACCTTACTGAGACGCCGCCGCCGCCGCCAATCCCATCTCGGGGGATTCAGGAGATCACCTCCGGCACCCTGCCGGAGAGGGGAATCATCTCCCGGAGGACTCTTCACCGCCATGGTCGCCTCCGGAGTGATGAGTGAGTAGTTCACCCCTGGACTATGGGTCCATAGCAGTAGCTAGATGGTCGTCTTCTCCTTATGTGCTTCATTGTTGGATCTCGTGACCTGCCTAACATGATCAAGATCATCTATCTGTAATACTATATGTTGTGTTTGTCGGGATCCAATGGATAGAGAATACTATGTTATGTTGATTATCAATCTATTACCTATGTGTTGTTTATGATCTTGCATGCTCTCCGTTATTAGTAGAGGCTCGGCCAAGTTTTTACTCTTAACTCCAAGAGGGAGTATTTATGCTCGATAGTGGGTTCATGCCTCCATTAAATCTGGGACAGTGACAGAAATTTCTAAGGTTGTGGATGTGCTGTTGCCACTAGGGATAAAACATTGATGCTATGTACGAGGATGTAGTTATTGATTACATTACACTCCATACTTAATGCAATTGTCTGTTGTTTGCAAGTTAATACTGGAAGGGGTTCGGATGATAACCTGAAGGTGGACTTTTTAGGCATAGATGCATGCTGGATAGCGGTCTATGTACTTTGTCGTAATGCCCAATTAAATCTCACTATACTTATCATATCATGTATGTGCATTGTCATGCTCTCTCTATTTGTCAATTGCCCGACTGTAATTTGTTCACCCAACATGCTATTTATTTTATGGGAGACACACCTCTAGTGAACTGTGGACCCCAGTCCATTCTTTTACATTAAATACAATCTACTGCAATACTTGTTCTACTGTTTTCTGCAAACAATCATCATCCACACTATACATCTAATCCTTTGTTACAGCAAGCCGGTGAGATTGACAACCTCACTCGTTTCGTTGGGGCAAAGTACTTTGGTTGTGTTGTGCAGGTTCCACGTTGGCGCCGGAATCCCTGGTGTTGCGCCGCACTACATCCCGCCGCCATCAACCTTCAACGTGCTTCTTGGCTCCTACTGGTTCGATAAACCTTGGTTTCTTTCTGAGGGAAAACTTGCTACTGTACGCATCACACCTTCCTCTTGGGGTTCCCAACGGACGTGTGTTAACTACATGCATCAGTCCCCCACCACCTCCTGCAGTATCCGAGGACGTAAAGAATGTTTACGAGACTCGGGCGACTCGGTACTCCGAAGTTCAGTGTGCCATCTTGTGCAGCCTAGAGGCAGAGCTCCAAAAGCGTTTTGAGCACCACGACCCTTGTGAGATGATGCGTGAGCTCAAGGTTATCTTTGAAACTCATGCGGCCGTGGAGAGCTATGAGGCCTCAAAACAGTTCTTTGGCTGTATGATGGAAGATGGCAGCTCCGTTAGTGAGCACGTGTTCGCCATGTTCGGACACGCGAAGAAGCTCAGTGACTTGGGGATGATGATCCCTAACCAGCTGGGTATTCATCGTGTCCTTCAATCACTGCCATCAAGTTACAAGAACTTCGTGATGAACTACAACATGCAGAACATGAACAAAGATTTACCTGAACTCTTCTCCATGTTGAAATCTGCTGAAGTAGAGATACGGAAGGAGAACCAAGTGTTGATGGTCAACAAGACCACCAGTTTCAAGAAGCAGGGCAAGCCTAACAAGAGCAACTTCAAGAAGGGCGACAAGAAAGTTGCGGCGCCTCCTGAGAAGCCTAAGGCTGGTCCTAAGACTGAGACTGTGTGCTATTACTGCCAGGGGAAGGGGCACTGGAAGCGTAATTGCTCCAAATACTTGGCCGATCTGAAGAGTGGCCACGTCAAGAAGAAAGGTATATTTGATATACATGTTATTGTTGTCTATCTTACTGGTTCTCGTAGTAGTGCCTGGGTATTTGATACTGGTTCGGTTGCTCACATTTGTAACTCGAAACGAGAACTGCGGAATAAACGAAGCCTCGGCGAGGGACGAGGTGACGATGCGCGTTGGAAATGGATCCAAGGTCGATGTGATCGCCGTCGGCACGCTCCCTCTACATCTACCTTAGGGATTAGTTTTAAACCTCAATAATTGTTATTTGGTACCTGCGTTGAGCATGAACATTATATCTGGATCTTGTTTAATGCAAGACGGTTATTCGTTTAAGTCTGAGAATAATGGTTGTTCGATTTATATGAGTAATGTCTTTTATGGCCATGCACCTGAGATGAATGGTTTATTCTTGTTAAATCTCGATAGTAGTGATACACATGTTCATAACATTGATGCTAAGCGAATTAAATTGAATGATAATTCTACTTATATGTGGCACTTGTCGTCTTGGTCATATTGGAGTGAAGCGCATGAAGAAACTCCATTCCGATGGACTTCTTGAGTCACTTGACTTTGAGTCACTTGACAGATGCGAAGCATGACTAATGGGAAAAATGACTAAGACTCCATTTTCTGCTACAATGGAGCGAGCTACAGACTTATTGGAAATCATACATACCGATGTGTGCGGACCAATGAGTGTAGCATCGCGTGGTGGTTATCGTTATGTTCTAACCTTCACGGATGATCTGAGTAGATATGGGTATATTTACTTTATGAAACATAAGTCCGAGACTTTTGAGAAGTTCAAGAAATTCCAAAGTGAAGTAGAAAATCAACGTAACAAGAAGATTAAGTTTCTGCGTTCTGATCGCGGAGGCGAATATCTGAGTTATGAGTTTGGCATGCATTTAAAGAAATGCGGAATACTTTCACAGTTGACACCGCTGGGAATACCACAACGCAATGGTGTGTCTGAATGTCGTAATCGAACTCTCTTAGATATGGTTCGCTCTATGATGTCTCTTACCGATATGCCATTATCGTTTTGGGGTTATGCATTAGAGACAGCCGCATTCATTTAAATAGGGCACCATCTAAATCCGTTGAAACGACACCGTATGAATTATGGTTTGGGAAGAAACCTAAGCTGTCGTTCCTTAAAGTTTGAGGTTGCGAAGCTTATGTAAAGAAGTTACAACCTGACAAGCTAGAACCCAAAGCTGAGAAATGCGTCTTCATAGGATACCCTAAAGAAACAATTGGGTACACTTTCTATCACAGATCCGAAGGCAAAATCTTTGTTGCCAAGAATGGATCCTTTCTTGAGAAGGAGTTTCTCACTAATGAAGTGACTGGAAGGAAAGTAGAACTCGATGAGGTTGATGAACCTTCTCTCATAGATCAGAGTAGCGCAGTGCCGGAAGAAGTTCCTGCGCAGCCTGCACCGATAGGAGAGGAAGCAAATGATGATGATCATGAAACTTCGAACGAGGAAGCTACTGAACCTCGCAGATCGACGAGGGAACGTACCACTCCTGATTGGTATGATCCCTGTCTAAATGTCATGATTGTGGACAACAATGATGAGGACCCTGCGACGTATGAAGAAGCAATGGTGAGCCCAGATTCCAACAAATGGCAAGAAGCCATGAAATCGCGAAATGGGATCCATGTATGATAACAAAGTATGGACTTTGGTAGACTTACCTGATAGCCGCACGGCTGTCGAGAATAAATGGATCTTCAAGAGAAAAACAGATGCTGATGGTAATATTACTGTCTATAAAGCTTGACTTGTCGCAAAGGGTTTCTGACAAATTCAAGGAGTTGACTACGATGAGACTTTCTCACCTGTAGCGAAGCTAAAGTCTGTGAGGATTTTGTTAGGAATAGCTGCATTTTTCGATTATGAGATTTGGCAGATAGATGTCAAAATGGCGTTCCTTAATGGTGAAATTGAGGAAGAGTTGTATATGGTACAACCCAAAGGTTTTGTCGATCCTAAAAATGCTGACAAGGTATGCAAACTTCAGCGTTCCATGTATGGACTGAAGCAAGCATCCCGGAGTTGGAACCGACGCTTTGATACGGTGATCAGAGACTTCGGGTTTATACGGACACATGGTGAGGCCTGTATTTACAAGAAAGTGAGTGGGAGCTCTGTAGCGTTCTCGATATTATATGTAGATGACATATTATTGATTGGGAATGATATAGAACTATTAAGCAGCGTTAAAGGTTATTTGAATAAGTCTTTTTCAATGAAAGACCTTGGTGAAGCAGCATACATTTTAGGCATCAAGATTTATAGAGATAGATCAAGACGCCTAATAGGGCTTTCGCAGAGTACATACCTGGACAAGATTCTAAAGAAGTTTAGAATGTATGAAAGCAAGAAAGGGTTCTTGCCTATGTTGCCAGGTAAGGTCTTGATTAAAACTCAAGGTCCGGCTACGGCAGATGAAAGAGAGAGGATGAGCAAGATCCCCTATGCTTCGGCAGTAGGCTCTATCATGTATGCCATGCTGTGTACCAGACCGGATATCGCACATGCTGTTAGTTTGACCAGCAGATATCAGAGTAGTGATCCAGGAATGGAACACTGGACAGTGGTCAAGAATATCCTGAAGTACTTGAAAAGGACTAAGGATATGTTTCTTTGTTATGGCGGTGACCAAGAGCTCGTTGTAACCAGTTACACCGATGCAAGTTGGAACACCGATCCTGATGACTCTAAGTCTCGGTACTGGGTACGTGTTTATATTTAATGGTGCGGCAGTAAGCTGGAGCAGTTCCAAGCAGTGCACGGTGGCGAAATCTTCAACAGAATCTGAATATATAGAGGCTTGAGAGGCTTCATCGGAAGCGGTATGGATGAAGAGGTTCATTGTTGAGCTTGGTGTGGTTCCTAGTGCATTGGACCCGTTAGTCATTTATTGTGACAACACGGGTGCCATCGCCAATGCAAAGGAACCAAGGTCTGACAAGGTATCAACTTGTCAATGCCTATGGATTGTAGGCTAGGGTTTAGTTAGAAGTAGAGGGTAAGTAGATCTCGAAGGTTTCAGCCGAAAAGTACTCGACGATTATGAGAACTAGGGTTTGTAAACAATGATTTGATGCCTTCCTCATCCCTTGACTCCCCCTTTATATAGGAGGCGGAGCCGAGGGATTCGTGTTGTACAAGTTACAGAGTCCGGGAAGGTTTCTAACTCATCCCGCAAGATTACAAATAAGACTTTCTATTACAACTCTAACTTTCCTTAATAATATCTTGGGCTTCCGAATCTTCTTATTCTTCAGGTAATGGGCCTTCAGTAAACCCCGGGTACTATCTTCGGCAGGCCCATTTGGGATGCCTATGTCAGTAGCCCCCAAGATTTTGCTTGAATCGTAGAGTCAAGGAAAATCTCCACTGTTTATTTTTATTCGACAGCTTTGACTTTTCTATATTTTTCCTCATAAACATCTATATTGTACAGGGATAATGGTAGTTGGGGCTAGTTCATCTGACGGATCAGGTACTAGTTAAGTGCTCTAGTGGCAATCCGCAAAAACCTACTTCAAGATCACGTCCCTGGACATGACCTCGGGATACCGGTGTAAACTTCGACAGGTGCCGCTTAAGGTCTTACCATTCTGTCGAGTCCCAGTAAAGTTTATCGGGTACCTAACGCGTCCGTTAGGATTTTTCTTCGTATCTGTTGATACGGATAAAAATAGCAGAGCGCAGTCTTCAGCGATGCCACGCCCAGCAGAACGGATCTGGGGTCTTACCTTCGCAAATCTGCGGCATTCAGAAATTGATCGCAACTTTGGCGTTCTGAGAATATATTGTCGAGTGCTTTTTCGGCTGTTGGAATGGCACATTTTATCGAGTCAAAGATGACTTATACTGCTCTCCCGATGGGAGTATATGTAGAGTTAATTATAACTCGAAATATACTCTTTTGCTCTTCTATCTTTCTTTTTCTCTTTCTTTTCTTTCTTCTTTATAATTTCATCGGGCACGCTAGCAGCGTTCCCGATGGGAGTAGCCCCCGAGGCTACAGCCAAGGACTTGTTCTTGGTTGTAGGCTCCACGCCTCATGCCGCTATATTCTCTTTTTATCTCCCGAAGTTTTATAATTCCTCGGGTGCGCGAACAGCGCTCCCGATGGGAGTAGCCCCCGAGGCTATGAACAAATATTTGTATTTGGTCATAGGCTCACGCCATTTCTATTTTGTCTGTCTAGATCTTTTTTCCTTTTTTCCAAAGTAGCCCCCGAGCATTTGGTCAGAAACTTGTATTTGATCAAAGGCTCAGCATTATTTTCCATGTCGCCTTTTATGAAGTTGTGTAGTCGAATTTTTCCTTCTGCCAAGGTGACGTTATTGCTGACGATAGCCACGATTGCTAGTCAGAATTTTATGACAAGTCTGTTCTCGCTGCCATGCGGGCCCAATTAATCCACTTTCTTGACACGTCGTGCAGGTGGGGGACACACGTCCTTCGCTTTTTCGGGCACACGCACCGTAACTTCCCCAACGTTAAGTTACTTTTTTACCCTTGTTGCCACGTGGCTATCATCTGTCACACATATTCCTTATCCAACGGTTCGTCGCTTCGCCGCACCCTTATATAAGATCATCGTCTTCCTCCTTGAGCACTTCCGCTCGCGCCGTCCTCCTTTTCTCATCTGCAAATTTCCTCCTGCGATCCACAATCTCCTAAGCTCCTCGCTTCCAAGCTGCAAACCCTGCGCCATTGTTGATGCCACCGCGTCGATTGACAAGGCACAGCACGCCGGAATCCTCCATGGCCGCCGTGGATCTTGGAGCGGCGGAGTGGGAAAGATCCAAAATTTCCACTCAAGACGTCAACATGCTGAAGAAGCTGGGGATCAGCAAGAAACCCAAGGCATTGTGCTTCCCCAGTGAGGAGAGCTACCCAACCCCTCCAATGGGGTACCGGGTAAGTTTTGTCGACCACCTCATCCGCGGTCTTTCCGCCCCTATTCATCCTTTTCTCCGCGGACTGCTTTTTGTCTATGGTTTGCAACTCCACCACCTCACGCCAAATTCAATTCTCCACATCTCCATTTTCATCACTTTGTGCGAGGCCTTCCTTGGCGTCCAGCCTAACTGGGCGCTATGGAAGCGCATTTTCTTCTGCCGCCGTAATGGCTCGCCCAATGTCGCCTATAATATAGGCGGCGTTGTAATTTCTGTTCGGCCCACTGTCGACTACTTCGACGTCAAACTTCCTGACTCAGTTCAAGGATGGCGCAAGAAGTGGTTGTACATTCAGGAGGAGAACCATGGATGTGCGGAAGACAACATCCCTCCTTTTGATGGCGCCGAGAAAATCTTTCGCCGCCACTCATGGGACGCGGAGGCCACCGAAGAAGAAAGGGCGTCGACAGAAACCTTGATGGCTCGTATCCACGAGTTGCAAAATACTCGCGGCAAAGAATTATCGGGTATTCAAATCACTGCATACTTCCTTAGGACTAGGGTGCAGCCGCTTCAGGCTCGCAAACATCCTCTCTGGAAATATGCCGGTGATGGCGTGTAACTCACACGTTCGTTGGGAACCCCAAGAGGAAGGTATGATGCGCACAGCAGCAAGTTTTCCCTCAGAAAGAAACCAAGGTTTATCGAACCAGGAGGAGCCAAGAAGCACGTTGAAGGTTGATGGCGGCGGGATGTAGTGCGGCGCAACACCGGGGATTCCGGCGCCAACGTGGAACCTGCACAACACAACCAAAGTACTTTGTCCCAACGAAACAGTGAGGTTGTCAATCTCACCGGCTTGCTGTAACAAAGGATTAACCGTATTGTGTGGAAGATGATTGTTTGCAGAAAACGGTAGAACGAGTATTGCGATAGATTGTATTTCGAGTAAAGAGAATTGGACCGGGGTCCACGAGTTCACTAGAGGTGTCTCTCCCATAAGATAAACAGCATGTTGGGTGAACAAATTACGGTTGGGCAATTGACAAATAAAGAGGGCATGACCATGCACATACATATCATGATGAGTATAGTGAGATTTAATTGGGCATTACGACAAAGTACATAGACCGCCATCCAACTGCATCTATGCCTAAAAAGTCCACCTTCGGGTTATCATCCGAACCCCCTCCGGTATTAAGTTGCTAACAACGGACAATTGCATTAAGTATTGCGCGTAATGTAACTAGTGACTACATCCTTGAACATAGCACCAATGTTTTATCCCTAGTGGCAACAGACACATCCATAACCTTAGAGGTTCTTGTCACCCCTCCGGATTCACGGAGACATGAACCCACTATCGAGCATAAATACTCCCTCTTGGAGTTACTAGCATCAACTTGGCCGGAGCATCTACTAATAACGGAGAGCATGCAAGATCATAAACAACACATAGACATAGCTTTGATAATCAACATAACAAGTATTCTCTATTCATCGGATCCCAACAAACGCAACATATAGAATTACAGATAGATGATCTTGATCATGTTAGGCAGCTCACAAGATCCGATAATGATAGCACAATGGGGAGAAGACAACCATCTAGCTACTGCTATGGACCCATAGTCCAGGGGTAGACTACTCACACATCACTCCGGAGGCGACCATGGCGGCGTAGAGTCCTCCGGGAGATGATTCCCCTCTCCGGCAGGGTGCCGGAGGCGATCTCCTGGATCCCCGAGATGGGATCGGCGTTGGCGGCGTCTCTGGAAGGTTTTCCGTATCGTGGCTCCCGGTACTGGGGGTTTCGTCACGGAGGCTTTAAGTAGGCGGAAGGGTAGGTCAAGAGGCGGCACGAGGGGCCCAGACCATAGGGCTGCACGGCCAGGGCAGGGGCCGCGCCGCCCTATGCTCTGGCTGCCTCGTGGCCCCTCTTCGTCTCGTCTTCGGACTTCTGGAAGCTTCGTGGCAAAATAGGACCCTGGGCGTTGATTTCGTCCAATTCCGAGAATATTTCCTTACTAGGATTTCTGAAACCAAAAACAGGAGAAAACAGCAACTGGCACTTCGGCATCTTGTTAATAGGTTAGTTCCAGAAAATGCACGAATATGACATAAAGTGTGCATAAAACATGTAGATAACATCAATAATGTGGCATGGAACATAAGAAATTATCGATACGTTGGAGACGTATCAGCATCCCCAAGCTTAGTTCTGCTCGTCCCGAGCGAGGTAAAACGATAACACGGATAATTTCTGGAGTGACATGCCATCATAATCTTGATCATACTATTTGTAAAGCATATGTAGTGAATGCAGCGATCAAAACAATGTATATGACATGAGTAAACAAGTGAATCATAAAGCAAAGACTTTTCATGAATAGCACTTCAAGACAAGCATCAATAAGTCTTGCATAAGAGTTAACTCATAAAGCAATAATTCAAAGTAAAAGCATTGAAGCAACACAAAAGAAGATTAAGTTTCAGCGGTTGCTTTCAACTTGTAACATGTATATCTCATGGATATTGTCAACATAGAGTAATATAATAAGTGCAATAAGCAAGTATGTAGGAATCAATACACAGTTCACACAAGTGTTTGCTTCTTGAGGTGGAGAGAAATAGGTGAGCTCGACTCAACATTGAAAGTAAAAGAATGGTCCTCCATAGAGGAAAAGCATCGATTGCTATATTTGTGCTAGAGCTTTGATTTTGAAAACATGAAACAATTTTGTCAACGATAGTAATAAAGCATATGTATCATGTAAATTATATCTTACAAGTTGCAAGCCTCATGCATAGTGTACTAATAGTGCCCGCACCTTGTCCTAATTAGCTTGGACTACCGGATCATCACAATGCACATGTTTTTACCAAGTGTCACAAAGGGGTACCTCTATGCCGCCTGTACAAAGGTCTAAGGAGAAAGCTCGCATTGGATTTCTCGCTATTGATTATTCTTCAACTTAGACATCCATACCGGTACAACATAGACAATAGATAATGGACTCCTCTTTTATGCATAAGCATGTAATAACAATTAACAATTTTCTCATTTGAGATTGAGGATATATGTCCAAAACTGAAACTTCCACCATGGATCATGGCTTTAGTTAGCGGCCCAATACTCTTCTCTAACAATATGCATGCTTAACCATAAGGTGGTAGATCTCTCTTACTTCAGACAAGATGGACATGCATAGCAACTCACATGAAATTCAACAATGAATAGTTGATGGCGTCCCCAGTGAACATGGTTATCGCACAACAAGCAACTTATTAAGAGATAAAGTGCATAATTACATATTCAATACTACAATAGTTTTTAAGCTATTTGTCCCATGAGCTATATATTGAAAAGGTGAATGATGGAATTTTAAAGGTAGCACTCAAGCAATTTACTTTCGAATGGCGGAAAATACCATGTAGTAGGTAGGTATGGTGGACACAAATGGCATAGTGGTTGGCTCAAGTATTTTGGATGCATGAAAAGTAATCCCTCTCGATACAAGGTTTAGGCTAGCAAGGCTTATTTGAAACAAACACAAGGATGAACCGGTGCAGCAAAACTCACATAAAAGACATATTGAAACCATTATAAGACTCTACACCGTCTTCCTTGTTGTTCAAACTCAATACTAGAAATTATCTAGACCTTAGAGAAACCAAATATGCAAACCAAATTTTAGCATGCTCTATGTATTTCTTCATTAATGGGTGCAAAGCATATGATGCAAGAGCTTAATCATGAGCACAACAATTGCCAAGTATCACATTACCCAAGACATTTATAGCAATTACTACATGTATCATTTTCCAATTCCAACCATATAACAATTTAACGAAGAAGAAACTTCGCCATGAATACTATGAGTAGAAACTAAGGACATACTTGTCCATATGCTACAGCGGAGCGTGTCTCTCTCCCATAAGGTGAATGCTAGGATCCATTTTATTCAAACAAAACAAAAAAAAACAAAGCGACGCTCCAAGCAAAGCACATAAGATGTGATGGAATAAAAATATAGTTTCAGGGGAGGAACCTGATAATGTTGTCGATGAAGAAGGGGATGCCTTGGGCATCCCCAAGCTTAGACGCTTGAGTCTTCTTAATATATGCAGGGGTGAACCACCGGGGCATCCCCAAGCTTAGAGCTTTCACTCTCCTTGATCATGTTGCATCATACTCCTCTCTTGATCCTTGAAAACTTCCTCCACACCAAACTCGAAACAACTCATTAGAGGGTTAGTGCACAATAAAAATTAACATATTCAGAGGTGACACAATCATTCTTAACACTTCTGGACATTGCATAATGCTACTGGACATTAGTGGATCAAAGAAATTCATCCATCATAGCAAAAGAGGCAATGCGAAATAAAAGGCAGAATCTGTCAAAACAGAACAGTTCGTATTGACGAATTTTACAATGGCACCAGACTTTCTCAAATGAAAATGCCCAAATTTAATGAAAGTTGCGTACATATATGAGGATCATGCACGTAAATTGGCTTAATTTTCTGAGCTACCTACAGAGAGGTAGACCCAGATTCGTGACAGCAAAGAAATCTGGAACTGCGCAGTAATCCAAATCTAGTACTTACTTTTCTATCAACGGCTTTACTTGGCACAACAAAACACAAAACTAAGATAAGGAGAGGTTGCTACAGTAGTAAACAACTTCCAAGACACAAAATAAAAACAAAGTACTGCAGGTAAAAACATGGGTTGTCTCCCATAAGCGCTTTTCTTTAACGCCTTTCAGCTAGGCGCAGAAAGTGTGTATCAAGTATTATCGGAGAGTGGTGTATCGTTATCATGAGCTCCCCCATCCGCAGTGGTACTAAGGGCTTTGTAAATTTTAGGCCTATAATAATACTTCTTTGGTTTAGGCACTTTAGAGACATACATAAACTTTTGCTCCTTACCCACATAAGCTTTCTCCTTATATTTAAGAGAAGAAAATGTTGAACCCAAGGTTCCCATAGCCTTTTCAAGTTCATCAATCCTATTGATTTGATCATCATGGACAACACAAGTTCCTAGGACACTAATTCTTTCATCAATTCCTCCTAAGGATTTATCAAGTTCATCAGTTTTATCAAGTAACATTTCCAATTCAGCTTCAATACTTGGAATTTTTTTCTCTATGGTTTCCAATTTTTTCATAACATCTTCAAGAGAGATTTCAGTTTTAACTTTATCAACAGGGGGTATTCCAAATAAACTCTCAATAATGCAACTAGCTTCTAATGCAGGAGTACTTAGGAAGTCACCTTTTGCGAGACTATCAAGAACATATCTATTCCAGCTAGAGATACCAACATAAAAATTCCTGAGTAAAATAATGGTGGAGTGTTTCTTAGTGCATCTATTATGGGCATCACTAATTCTATACCAAGCATCTCTCAAACATTCTCCCCCTCGTTGCTTAAACATACGAACTTCAACTTCAGGATTACTCATTTTAGTAGTAGTAAATAAAGCAAACTAGATAAAGTAAATGCAAGTAAACTAATTTGTTTGTGTTTTTGATATAGCAAACAAGATAGCAAATAAAGTAAAACTAGCAACTAATTTTTTTGTATTTTGATTTAGTGCAGCAAACAAAGTAGTAAATAAAACTAAGCAAGACAAAAACAAAGTAAAGAGATTGAGAAGTGGAGACTCCCCTTGCAGCGTGTCTTGATCTCCCGGCAACGGCGCAGAAAAAGAGCTTGATGGTGTGTAACTCACACGTTCGTTGGGAACCCCAAGAGGAAGGTATGATGCGCACAGCAGCAAGTTTTCCCTCAGAAAGAAACCAAGGTTTATCGAACCAGGAGGAGCCAAGAAGCACGTTGAAGGTTGATGGCGGCGGGATGTAGTGCGGCGCAACACCGGGGATTCCGGCGCCAACGTGGAACCTGCACAACACAACCAAAGTACTTTGTCCCAACGAAACGAGTGAGGTTGTCAATCTCACCGGCTTGCTGTAACAAAGGATTAACCGTATTGTGTGGAAGATGATTGTTTGCAGAAAACGAGTAGAACAAGTATTGCAGTAGATTGTATTTCGGTGAAGAGAATTGGACCGGGGTCCACAGTTCACTAGAGGTGTCTCTCCCATAAGATAAACGAGCATGTTGGGTGAACAAATTACAGTTGGGCAATTGACAAATAAAGAGGGCATGACCATGCACATACATATCATGATGAGTATAGTGAGATTTAATTGGGCATTACGACAAAGTACATAGACCGCCATCCAACTGCATCTATGCCTAAAAAGTCCACCTTCGAGGTTATCATCCGAACCCCTCCGGTATTAAGTTGCTAACAACGAGACAATTGCATTAAGTATTGCGCGTAATGTAACTAGTGACTACATCCTTGAACATAGCACCAATGTTTTATCCCTAGTGGCAACAGCACATCCATAACCTTAGAGGTTCTTGTCACCCCTCCAGATTCACGGAGACATGAACCCACTATCGAGCATAAATACTCCCTCTTGGAGTTACTAGCATCAACTTGGCCGGAGCATCTACTAATAACGGAGAGCATGCAAGATCATAATCAACACATAGACATAGCTTTGATAATCAACATAACAAGTATTCTCTATTCATCGGATCCCAACAAACGCAACATATAGAATTACAGATAGATGATCTTGATCATGTTAGGCAGCTCACAAGATCCGACAATGATAGCACAATGGGGAGAAGACAACCATCTAGCTACTGCTATGGACCCATAGTCCAGGGGTAGACTACTCACACATCACTCCGGAGGCGACCATGGCGGCGTAGAGTCCTCCGGGAGATGATTCCCCTCTCCGGCGAGGGTGCCGGAGGCGATCTCCTGGATCCCCCGAGATGGGATCGGCGTTGGCGGCGTCTGCGGAAGGTTTTCCGTATCGTGGCTCCCGGTGCCGGGGGTTTCATCACGGAGGCTTTAAGTAGGCGGAAGGGTAGGTCAAGAGGCGGCACGAGGGGCCCGGACCATAGGGCCGCGCGGCCGAGGCGGGGCCGCGCCGCCCTATGCTCCGGCTGCCTCGTGGCCCCTCTTCGTCTCGTCTTCGGACTTCCGGAAAGCTTCGTGGCAAAATAGGACCCCGGGCGTTGATTTCGTCCAATTCCGAGAATATTTCCTTACTAGGATTTCGAAACCAAAAACAGCGAGAAAACAACAAGCGGCACTTTGGCATCTTGTTAATAGGTTAGTTCCGGAAAATGCACGAATATGACATAAAGTGTGCATAAAACATGTAGATAACATCAATAATGTGGCATGGAACATAAGAAATTATCGATACGTCGGAGACGTATCAGCCGGCGACGAGGACGTAGATCGG
>NC_061513.1:249162740-249201635 GCF_022539505.1 Lolium rigidum | reverse complement strand
AGTCCGGGAAGGTTTCTAACTCATCCCGCAAGATTACAAATAAGACTTTCTATTACAACTCTAACTTTCCTTAATAATATCTTGGGCTTCCGAATCTTCTTATTCTTCGGGTAATGGGCCTTCAGTAAACCCCGGGTACTATCTTCGGCAGGCCCATTTGGGATGCCTATGTCAAGGTCACACAAGAAGCTAAAGCATATAAAGCTGCGTTTTCATTCGATTCGAGAGTACATCGAAGATTGTGAAGTAGAGATTTGCAAAGTACACACAGATCTGAATGTTGCAGATCCGTTGACTAAAGCTCTCCCTAGGGTAAAGCATGACCAACACCAGAATGCTATGGGTGTTAGGTACCTTACAATGCAATCTAGATTATTGACTCTAGTGCAAGTGGGAGACTGTTGGAGATATGCCCAAGAGGTAATAATAAAGTGGTTATTATAATATCTTTGTGTTTATGATAAATGTTTGCATACCATGCTATAATTGTATTAACCGAAACATTGATACATGTGTGTTATGTAAACAACAAGGAGTCCCTAGTAAGCCTCTTGTATAACTAGCTTGTTGATTAATGGATGATCATGGTTTCGTGATCATGAACATTGGATGTTATTAATAACAATGTTATGTCATTGGTTGAATGATATAATGGACACACACCCAAATGAGTGTAGCATAAGATCAAGTCATTAAGTTCAATTTGCTATAAGCTTTCGATACATAGTTGCCTTAGTCCTTCGACCATGAGATCATGTAAATCACTTACACCGGAAGGGTACTTTGATTACATCAAACGCCATTGCGTAAATGGGTGGTTATAAAGATGGGATTAAGTATTCGGAAAGTGTGAGTTGAGGCATATGGATCAATAGTGGGATTTGTCCATCCCGATGACGGATAGATATACTCTGGGCCCTCTCGGTGGAATGTCGTCTGATTAGCTTGCAAGCATATGATTAGATCATAAGAGATGACATACCACGGTACGAGTAAAGAGTACTTATCGGTAACGAGGTTGAACAAGGTATGGAGATACCGATGATCAAACCTTGGACAAGTAAAATATCGTGTGACAAAGGGAATTGACATCGTATGTAATGGTTCAATCGATCACTAAAGTCATCGTTGAATATGTGGGAGCCATTATGGATCTCCAGATCCCGCTATTGGTTATTGCTCGGAGAGGAGTCTCTACCATGTCTGCATAGTTCGCGAACCGTAGGGTAACGCGCTTAAGGTTCGATGTCGCATAAGTAGATTCGGAATATGAGATGGAGTCCGAAGTTTTTGTTCGGAGTCTCGGATGGGATCCAGGATATCACGAGGAGGTCCGGAATGGTCCGGAGAATAAGATTCATATAAGGGAAGTCATTTTCCGGGGTTCGGGAAAAAGTCCGGTGTTTTGACCGGAGCTTCTAGAAGGTTCTAGAGGGCCACCAGTGGGCCCACCACCTCGGGATAGGCCACATAGGCGCCACATGGCATGGTGGGTCCTGCCCACTATGACATGTGGGCCCAGGCCGGCCCCCCTTGGAGATAAGATCTATCTCTAGTTTAAATGGTTTAAATCCAAAGATAGAATCTATCTCTAAAAAATTAAAGTGTTTAAATTAGAGATAAAGGGAACACTTGGGGGAGGGGTTTTCCCCCCTCCATGCGCCGGCCAAGGGGAGGGTGGGCCCTAGGCGAAACCCTAGGCCAACCCCTCCACCTATATAAGGAGGGGAGGGGGTGGCCGGCCTAAGCCCCCCTGATCCAACCCTAGCCGCCCCCCTCTCTTCCTCCTCCATACGCTGTGCAGGCTTAGGCGAAGCCCTGCAGCAACTCTTCTCCACCACCACCACCACGCCATCGTGCTGCTGGGATTCCGTGGAGATCTACCACACCTCCGCTGCCCGCTGGAACGGGGAGAGGAAGGGGCTTCATCAACACCGTACGCGCAACCGAGTACGGAAGTGCTGCCAGATTGCAGCACCGGAACGATCGTCTACACTAACAACGAGATTAATCTCGTAAGGCTTTGGAATCTTCGAGGGTTAGTCTCATCTCCATCTCGTTGTTCAGATCTCACAGATTAGATCTTGGCTTTTCCATAGATTAGATCTTCAATTTATTCGTCTTTGCGGTAGGAAATTTTTTGTTTTCTATGCAACGAACCCCATCAAGTATTGTGTTCTGAACTGATTAAGAGGGGCAAACCACACTAGAGAAAGCCCATCTCCAGATCTCCCTACGCTGCAACTTACCTCAACACTAGCCTACAGGCAAAAAAATAACAGACACCTAGAGAAAGCCCATCTCCAGATCTCCCCTACGCTGCAACTTAGCTCAAATCAAACACTAAAACGGCGCACAGGATTTGAATCAGACAACCCTAACACGCGAGGGCATTCAAAATCACCGAATATACACGAAGACATCGAAGCTACACAAGCAAAATTAAGAACACACAACACATTTTCGTAACATAACACTGCAGAAATAGGAGAATAGGATAGCTGATTCGAGAAAAACCTGTTGAAATTGGGCCTGCTAGTGACGTACGGGGACGACGCGTGAGCTCCTCGACCGCCTTGAGATCTACTATACCCGCACGTCGAGGACGACGACGGAGGCGAGCTCGCCGACCGCCTTGAAACCTCCGCTTCGGAGAGGAACTCTCCAAGGCTCGGCGACGACGACGGCGGCGGCGAACTCGCCGACCACCTCGCGGACTCGTTCCCCTCTCCCTTGCTGAAATGAAATGAAGACAGGCAATAACGGACAGATAAGGCGAAAAGACACGGGCCAAAATAAACGGGTAACGGGCAACCCGGCAAAGGACATGACAAAACAGACAAACGGGTGCACGAATCTCAAAGATGATCGAACGGCTAAAAAAATCGACTGAGACCTGGACTATTCTCAGGCGACTGAGACATAGCGAATCCGTATTTATTTAGCATATGTGGATTAACGTGGTGCTTTCTAAAAACTCCTTATTTTGTTTTTAGTATATAATAGATAGATAATAGATTTGCCAAGTTAAAATTGAAGAGAGCCAATTAAACTTACCGGGAGCGAGATCAAGTCAAGTCGCAAATCTACAAGGAGTCAAAATCAGAGAAAGCACAAAGTTAAGTTTGGATTAGAGGAAGATTGTTGGAGTTAATCCAAATACCTCTCGATCGAATCCTTAGTGAGTACGTGATGTGTCGGTAGCAGTACTGACGTAGTAGCCTTAGTTAACACATACAAATCCAGTTACTTGGGAAATTAAAGCAACGATTGATGGAGAATAGTGGTCTCTCCAGCTTACAACTCCGACGACACTGAGCATGAATAGTACGGCTATATTCAAAGACTCGACCCTGTCAGGTGAACCACTGGTTCGGCCTGTACTTGGCGCTGGCCCGCCGTGGGCGCATGACCCGCCCGCTGGCCGACACCACCGGAGCAGCAGGGGCGGCGACGGGATCATCCCAGAAGTCCCTGAAGAGGACGAGGACGACGCTCACGTTGTCCGGGCTGCCCGCGCGCACCGCGTGCTCCGCCAGCTCCTTGGCCAGCGCCGTCGGGGAGCCCCTCCCGCCCAGCGACGCCACCCACGGCGTCGTGACCCGCACCCTGCTGCGCAGCTTCCGCTCCACCAGGCGGCACGCCGCCGCCGGCGACACGTGGTCCCACAGCCCCGCCGTGGCCAGGATCAGGAACTCGTCGCGCGGGTCGCGGGCCACCGCCCTCACCTCCGGCTCCGCCGTCACGTACTGCTTGTACGCAGAGCTCCCTGCATGCAGCAGGGTCATCATTTATGTTAGCGATAATCACTCCGTCGCCGGCACGGCGACGTGTGCCGTACGTATACGAGTAGTGTACGTGTTCCGTTCTGATCTAGGAGTTGTGCCCCGAGTCGGTTAGCTAGTCTAGGTACTATATAATCTATGTAATAGCTAGGCTTGTAACACCACATCGAGAATCAATACAATCAAAGGTGCGACACGCACCTTGTGCTATACATCGTGTTTTTCCTGTGTGAGTTACGGGAGTAGCTAGCTGATTCTACAGATCGATCAAGCTAGAGCTTGAGCTAGCTGAATCCGTACGTCGACGGAAGTACGTCTCGTGTGCGCGACATCTTGCCTTGAAGTCTTCGTCGTCGATCGTCGTCGGATCGTACTCGACGGCGTAGTGGGGCTGGGCCAACAATTGGTATCAGAGCCTCGTGGAGGATCTCCTAGTAACGGGAGGTCATGACGAAGGAAGTGGGCGAGTCTTCCGGCGCCGCGGCGCCGGTGTCGACGCAGTATCCGCAGTACATCCGCGACAACTACACGGTGTGGGCAACCACGATGATGTGGGCGCTCGAGTCCAACGAAGTCTGGGAGGCTGTCGATCCCGGCGGCGACGAGTTCATGAAGGGCGCGCCGAAGTACCGCAAGGACCGACAGGCACTCACGGCCATCTGCTCGGTGATGCCGATGGACGTGAAGCAGCACCTAATCTCGAAGACATCTGCAAAGGAGGCGTGGGAGACGATCAAGACGCTTAATCTTGGTCATGCGCGTGTCCGCGAGGCGGCCCTACAAACCTTGCAGAAGCAGTACGAGAACCTGGAGATGGGAGTAGATGAGAAGCTGGACGCCTTCGCTTCGAGGGTCGCTACATTGGTCAATGGGATTCGCGCGCTGGGCGAGAAGCTCGAGGAGATCTCGATCGTAAGGCGTTTCCTACGCGCGGCGCCGCCGCGTTACTTGCCCGTTGTTTCGGCGATCGAGCAGTGCGTCGATCTCAAGACTCTCACGATGGACGATTTGGTCGGACGGTTCAAGGCGCATGATGAGAGGATGAAGATCACCTACGGCGGCGAAGCAAAAGTGGAGGAGCACGTGATGCTTACGCGCGCCCAGTGGCAGGCAATGGCCGCAAGAGAGAAGAAGAGCAATGGAGCATCAAGCAGCGGTGGTTATCAAGAAGCCTCCCGCCCGGCGAAGAAGTCGGATGAGAAGCCGAAGAAGCCTAAGAAGAAGTTCGATAAAAGAATCTTCGCTGCCATAAGTGCAACCAGCTCGGTCACTTCAAATCGGAGTGTCGCAACTCTCCGGAGAAGAAGGCTCTCTTGGCGAAGGAAGGAGATGATGGACCAATGATGTTGATGCTCGAAGTATGCGAGCTGATGGACAACGTTGGATCAACTCCGCATGTGCCGGCTAGGGAGATCGTCACGCTCGAGGAAGACAAGGTTTTCCTTCATGACAAGGCGAGGATGAGGACAGCAAGGCATGTCTGGTACCTCGATACAGGCGCAAGCAACCACATGACCGGTGACAAGGCTCAGTTTTCTGAGCTAGACCTCTCGGTGGGAGGGACAGTTCGATTCGGCGATGGATCGACCGTTGGGATAGCAGGGCGAGGTACTGTCCTGTTTGAGTTGAAGAACGGCGGTCACAAGGTACTCACGGATGTGTACTATATCCCCAAGTTGAAGAGCAACATCATCAGTCTTGGTCAGCTCGCGGAGCGTGGATGCAAGATCGTGATCGAGGACGAGTTCTTATGGGGGTATGATCGTCAAAGGCAACTCATCATGAAGGTGGAGAGGGCGAGGAATCGACTCTACATCCTCAACCTGGATCGGGTGGATCCGGTATGCTTGATGTCAAGCATGGAAGACTCGGCGTGGAGGTGGCACGCGCGCTACGGGCATCTTAATTTCCAGGCTCTACGGCAACTTGGACAGAAGGAGATGGTACGTGGCTTACCGTGTGTTGATCATGTTGAGCAGGTGTGCGACGGTTGTCTCATTGGGAAGCAAAGGCGAGCCCCGTTTCCAAGGGAGGGACAATATCGAGCAAGCAAGGTTCTTGAGTTGGTGCATGGAGACCTATGCGGACCAATCACGCCGGCGACCCCCGCCGGGAACAAGTACTTTTTGCTCATCGTCGACGACTTCAGTAGATACATGTGGGTTGTGTTGCTGAAGAGTAAGGATCAAGCTTTGCAAGCGTTTCGGATTGTGAAGATGGCGGCCGAGGTGGAGTCCGAGGCAAAGTTGAAGGCCCTCCGTACCGATCGGGGTGGGGAGTTCAAATCCAATGAATTCAAGGCGTTTTGTGAAGCTCATGGGATCCAGCGGTACCTTACCGCGCCATATTCACCGCAGCAAAACGGTGTTGTGGAGAGAAGGAACCAAACCGTGGTGGCCATGGCACGTAGCATGATGAAAAGCAAAGGCGTGCCGGGCAGGTTTTGGGGCGAGGCGGTCACGACGGCTGTCTATCTACTGAACAGGGCACCAACTAAGAGCGTGGTTGGTATGACTCCGTACGAAGCATGGTACGGACGCAAGCCCTCGGTTGATCATCTTCGCACTTTCGGGTGCGTGGCGCATGTGAAGACGGTAGCCGGGCATACTAGCAAGTTGGCGGATCGAAGTACTCCAATGGTCATGATCGGCTATGAAGCCGGTTCGAAGGCATATCGCGCGTACAATCCAGTAAACAAGAAGTTGGTGGTGACGCGCGACGTCGTCTTCGAGGAGGAGAAATCATGGAATTGGGGCTCCGCGGAACCGGTACAGTCGATCTCAAACGAGATATTTACTGTGGTTTACAGCGATTCACATGCAGATGATCAAGAAACAGCGTCGCGGGGCGTTACGGATTCAGGCGCTGGTTCAGAAGATGTTGGTCCGGAAGCGAGCAGCAGCGCTACGCCTGGAGATGCTAGCGATCGGAACAGCACGCGGAACAGCAGCGATTCGAGCGCTCGCTCGACCGAGCAGCCTGGAAGCTCTCCGTACAGGAGTCCTGGAGCGAGCAGCAGCTCACGGAGCTTGGCGCACGGCCCAGACTGGGAGAAGCCAGGGAGGCCGGATGAAGAACCAGGCACGCCACGAGGTGGCTTTGATGCTTCACCCAGCAGGCCAGCTAGCCCACCTGGGCGTGGACGTGAGCCAGAAGCTGGTGCACAATCACCAGGACGTTCCAGTTCAGTACCGTACACACGCGACGATTGTACGTCGCCAGCAGGCAGCTCGTCAGCTCGTGAAGGTTCTGCCGACGCAGAAGCTAGCGCGAATACGTCAGCTCCAGGGTCTCCTTCTACTGCAATGGAAAGGAGACGTCCGCCGACTCCGGAAAAATTGCGAAGCGTACTGGAATTCTATCCGCCGGAGACCTTTGGCACAACGCGTGCGCGAGGGAGAGGACAAGGTCGGTGTTTATTCACCGAGGAGCCGACGAAGTTCGAGGACGCAAACACGGAGGAGTGTTGGCGTCGTGCTATGGATGAGGAGTTGGTGTCGATCCGTGACAACAATACATGGAAGCTTGTCGATCTACCCAACGGCCAAAAGGCCATAGGTCTCAAGTGGGTGTACAAGATCAAGAAGGATGCCGAAGGGAATTTGGTGAAACACAAAGCAAGGCTAGTGGCCAAGGGCTACGTGCAAGAGCAAGGTGTGGATTTCGAAGAAGTGTTCGCTCCCGTTGCAAGGATGGAATCGGTGAGATTAATTATCGCTCTCGCAGCTCAAGAATCTTGGAAATTGCATCACATGGATGTGAAATCCGCGTTTTTGAATGGGGAGTTGGAAGAAGAAGTCTATGTGAGGCAACCACCGGGATTCGTCAAGCAAGGAGAGGAACACAAGGTATTGAAGCTACACAAGGCGTTGTACGGGCTACGGCAGGCCCCTCGGGCGTGGAACATCAAGCTTGATCGTACATTGATCTCTCTCGGATTCGAGAAGAGCCCACTGGAGCATGCTATGTATAAGCGAGGACAAGGAAGGGATCGTCTACTAGTTGGCATCTATGTCGACGACCTATTGATAACCGGAGCGGATGAGGAGGAGATTGCTAAGTTCAAGCTACAGATGAAGGAGTTATTCAAGATGAGTGATCTAGGCTTGTTGACCTACTATCTTGGGATCGAGGTGCAACAAAAGCTGGGTGAGATCACACTATGCCAGGAGGCATATGCGAAGAGAATACTCGAGAATTGTGGCATGGAAGATTGCAATCCAACTCAAGTTCCAATGGAACCTCGGCTTAAACTAAGCAAGAAGAGTGAAGCACCCGCGGTTGATGCAACGGAGTATAGGAGTGTGGTCGGAAGTTTGAGGTATCTCGTGAACACAAGACCGGACTTGGCCTATTCCGTTGGCATTGTGAGTCGCTACATGGAAGCACCCACAAGGGAACATTGGGCAGCGGTGAAGCATATACTCAGGTACATCAAAGGGACAATCGACTACGGTATTGTCTATTTGAAGGAGAAGGGGAAGGTGAAGATACTTGGCTATAGTGACAGCGACATGGCAGGCGATGTTGACGACCGTAAGAGTACCTCGGGCGTGGCATATTTCCTTGGAAATAGCATCGTAAGTTGGCTATCACAGAAGCAAAAGGTAGTTGCATTATCTTCCTGTGAAGCTGAGTATATAGCAGCTGCGACCGCGGCGTGTCAAGGTGTGTGGCTAGGAAGACTACTCGGTGACCTCATGAACGAGGAAGCGGAACGGGTGGTGCTTAATGTTGACAACAAGTCTACAATCTCTTTGTGCAAGAATCCGGTGCACCATGACAGGAGTAAGCACATTGATACCAGGTATCACTACATACGGGAGTGTGTAGAGGAGAGCAAGATTGATGTCAACTATGTTCGCACCGATGATCAGCTTGCAGATATTCTGACCAAGTCTTTGGGTCGACTGAAGTTCTTGGAGATGCGACGAAGGATCGGCGTCCAAGCTGTGAAGACCGGCACATCGTGCTTAGGGGGGTGATTGTTAGCGATAATCACTCCGTCGCCGGCACGGCGACGTGTGCCGTACGTATACGAGTAGTGTACGTGTTCCGTTCTGATCTAGGAGTTGTGCCCCGAGTCGGTTAGCTAGTCTAGGTACTATATAATCTATGTAATAGCTAGGCTTGTAACACCACATCGAGAATCAATACAATCAAAGGTGCGACACGCACCTTGTGCTATACATCGTGTTTTTCCTGTGTGAGTTACGGGAGTAGCTAGCTGATTCTACAGATCGATCAAGCTAGAGCTTGAGCTAGCTGAATCCGTACGTCGACGGAAGTACGTCTCGTGTGCGCGACATCTTGCCTTGAAGTCTTCGTCGTCGATCGTCGTCGGATCGTACTCGACGGCGTAGTGGGGCTGGGCCAACAATTTACTAGATAATCATCAGCGAGCATCGATAGATCTCGAGAGAAATTAAGCATGCATGAAACGAACGATTGAGCTAGCCAGCTTTTATTTTGGTCGTGTACATACCGAACGCGCGGGAGGTTGGCAGAACGCCGTCCACGGTGTTGGTTGATTCGTCCACGCGGCCTCCGGCGTTTTCCACACGCCGCTTCTCATCCGGCCTATTGGGCTGCTCACGCGACACAACATGTGTGTACTGTAAGCATTTTTTTTTCATACATACAGAATCAGTCATAAAATCTGTACTTCATCACACTTCAACATGTCTTTAAAGCTTCCTCGGAAAAAAAATGTCTTTAAAGCTGATGCGCTTTTGCCACAGTGGAAGAAGACCATATATATGCATGGACTGCAATGTGGAGAAGATGGTGTTGGGCGCGATTTCGTGATCATGGCGCTAGGGCATGGGATAGTTTGCTTCAATTTTTGTTCTTTCTTGTGCTTGATCGACCTGGAGTCATGTGTCAGCTCTGAGCTGTGCTGGTTTGTTTTGAGTCCAGGAACAAGTAGTGCTCCCTTTATTTTCCTGGAGCTTTTTTCTCCTATCTAGCTGTTTCTGTTCGTAGCTTCCAGCAGGAAAGGGTGCAGGCAATGGTGGTCCATATGCCCACACAGGGGCCTGGGCGTTGCTCAAGAATAGCATTGGATGGGCAATGCCCAGCTCGTGGATATACACTAGAATTGCATGGAAACTTTTACCCTAGGAAGAGCCTTCACATGCGAGCAGTGAATCGCCATCACACTTGTGATTTCAGTGTCCACCTTTGTATGGGCGCGTATGGCAACTCAAACATCCATATCCTACTGCTCTAGGCATCAAGGCATGTATAGCCTCACATGCATGCTCATCATACCATATTTTCTAACTTTTTTTTTTCTTGGAAACGGCATACTTTCTGATCTTGCCACTCTATTATTCACTTCCTAAAGCTTGGTTTATTTCTAGCAACACAAGCAAACGTAGTCGCCAAATGTGCCAACAAGACCTCCTCAGTACCAAATATACTTACCCCTTTTCTCATTCTTTAAAACCTTTGCTAAATTCTGTTGTGGTGTGTTTCTGGTGTCAGCTTGTGGAGCTTTGTGAATCAAGTTTATGAGAGAATTTCCTAAAAATTTCAGTAGCATAGGAGAATATGTCTACAAAATTAGGGTTTTGGACTTCCGGCTCTAGGAACAATACGTTGCATGAACTAGCTTTAAATATTCTTCAAAGAATCAGAGTATGAGGCCACATCTAACTTCAAAATATCATGACCTGTTAAATTGTCTTTTGAAGAATCCAAATATGAGGTCATATCTAACTTAAAATTCCCATTTTTATGTTGAGCAGCCCTAACAATCGCGATGCCTTGTAGATCTACTACAGAAGCGCAGATTAACACCAAGTTGTTAAAAATGACTCACAACTCACGAACCGCATCTAGATATGAAACATACAGCAAGCATGATATAAAAAAGAAGAAAAACGCCTTACGCATGAAACCTAATTTCCTTCTCCGTGTTTGGAATGATTGAATGAAGTACGAGCTACCTATTGTATTGAAGTTAATGAACATCGTCCAAGAGACGGTACGTGATTACCCGGTGCTCGGCTGTGAGCTGCACGGCCTCGCCGCCGCGGGAGATGACGGCCCTGGAAACGCCACAGTTGGCGAGCACGAGGTAGTCCTTCAGGATCAGCGCCACGAGAGCCGTGGCGCCGGCAGCCGCCGTGCCCGTGGCCGATCCACGCATGAGCACCTCCTCGTCGACGGCCAGGAACGCGTCCACGATGGCCGCCCTCCACCACCCCTCGACGTCCCCCCGCGACCCGTGGAGGAACCGCGGGAACAGGGCGGACAGCTCGCCCTCGATCTGCTCCGAAATGGCGCCGTGCAGCCGCTCCGACAGGCGGTTGGCGACGGCCGCGCTGAAGTGGCCGTCGAAGACACCGAAGTAGTCGAGGCCGAGGGGCGGCGACAGCGTCGTGAAGGACGGCACGGCGGCAAGGGCGTCCGTCAGCTCCGGGAGCCTGCCCTGGAGAGAAGCGATGCCGTAGGAGAGGTACAGCGTCGGGCAGTCGCCCCACGGCGGAACCGACGACGGCGCCGTCTCCGCTGCTGGGGCGTCGCCGTCACCGTCGCTTGGCATCAGAATCTGGCAAGTGATCGGTGTGTTTCGGTTGTTACCACCACCAAGCAGGGAGAGAGAAGGGGGCTTTGCGGCTGGCTCCAAAAGCTGAGGCAGTCGGAATTACTACCACAGCTCCAAGGAGACGAGAGGCGAGTGGCAGAGACCAAAGGAACGGTTGCGGAGCAACTTCATGTATGTCCCTCCCTTACATTAAGAGCATCTGACCTTGTTGGCTCACTAGTGATAAACAGGTCTCTTGTTAGTTTTTGGTTGGCCGGGCAACAAAACACTACAGGAAAATTCATCACTGCCGTGCGTTGCACCTTTGCCGTGCGCTGCTTCACGGCAAAGAATCCTTTGCCGTGCAAGGTTGCACGGCAAAGAAGGCAACCACGGCAAAACAAATTAGAGCACACGGTAAAGAAGCATAGCACGGCAAAAGCCCAGAGACAACGCACGGCAAAGAAAAACGGCACGGCAAAGACTATAAACAACGCACGGCAAAGAAATACTCACGGCAAAGGCCAGAAAAGGCCCACGGCAAAGAAAATACACGGCATACCGCCAGGCAGGGCCCACCACTACGGCCCAGGTGACGGGGCCGTGGTGACGGCAGGGCTTTGCCGTGTGCCTTACCGTCAAGCACGGCAAAGATTTGAACCTCCAAATTCTATTTCACCGCGAAAATTTCCCGCCATTTTATTTTATAACCCGCGAAAATGGCCTGCCCGAATGATTCAACGCGGGAAGCTTCTTTGCCGTGTAAGTGTGCACCTCCTTTTAACCTCAACGCATGGGTAAGTTGTTTTGCGTATTAGGTGCAGGCCTTCGGTGGATCCAACAATATTGACTAAGGCTCGCAATTTTCAATCTTGTAGCTTCAGGCCTCCGGTGGATCCAACAACGCGGAGCTCGGTGGACCATCGTCTCAGGACGAGACCATGCAAACGCCTCCTACGGGGGGTAACCCTGACAACCCGCTCGCTCGCTCGCTCTTCTAGGTTTGTATCTAATTCTAGTGACATCTTGGCTCTTACCATCTATGCAGAATTAACAGTACAAGCATACTCAACAACAATAATTCAAGATGCAAGTGGTGCGGTCCTACCCATTGACCCACTGGACCGAACCTGTATTTTTGTACCATAAGGTTCAGCCCAAGAGTTAGTAGACGTGACCCAATATATCTGGATGACTGGATAGATAGACAAGAGGAAATCAATACATTCCAGTTAGCACTTAGCACAAATTCAGTTAACTCTATGTGTGACAGAATAGATAGGCAGAATTCAGAGGTCGTCTAAATTTAGACGATGCTATAGACGAGCCACTGGGAACGATTTTTGGGCTTACGATCCTCTAAATTCGTTTAGACAACCATATAGACGATGCAAATGAACACTCAAATGAAGAATTGATCCGGTTTTCAAAACATTGGAAAGCAAATCTGTAGTATGTAACTCCATGTTTCCGTAGCTGCTTCATACCTTATGATCAAAATGAATCTTGGTAATTTGGTATGCTTTATTTTGTTTTGAGGTAAATCACCATATATGTATGATCTGATGGATCAAATGTATGCACTATATTGACTAATGCCTAGTTGCCTACAAATATACATGTCTTACAATTAGAATTCTTTGTGTTCTGCTTTAGCTTGGCCCGCCCAATATTTTCTCTGTAGGTCCGCCACTGATCTCATGCATATCTAGATATACATACATACATATATATTGGTACATGAATCTCATGTCTTTGAGTTCTATTTTGTAGGACGTGCATGAAGGAAGGAGCTATTCGACGTTTTGATTACATGTGATGAGCTCTATGCATGGTTGTACTCTATTTGTGGTTTGGACTCTATGTGTGAACTTGTATTTTATTTGTGGTTTGGACTATGTGTGAACTTGTATGATCTTATTATGGACATATGCACTCTATTTGTGGCTTTGGTTCTTGTATGCACTTATTATGGACATATGTTGTGTTGTTTGATCTTGTATGTGATCTATTTGTGGCAATAGATCATTATATTGTGCACTACATGTTATATGAATTGAATTATGTCGATATTGTGCCACAGATGTTGGTCTTTATACATATTTGTGTATATTTGAATTCGAATTGCTGTTAAAAATGGAAAAAGGGTGAAAAAAAAATACACATAGGAGCCTTTGCTGTGTGTAGACGCACGGCAAAGAAACCAAAGTCTCTTTGCCGTGTGACGACACACGGCAAAGATGACACGCGGCGCCATACTGCGCTCCAGGGACGCACTGGTGACCAAATGGTCACTTTGCCGTGTGCTGGCCCAGAATGCACACGGCAAAGAGGACACGGCAGACGGAGGCGCACGGCAAAGGGATATCGCCCGGCAGAGAGAGGCGCACGGCAGAGAGGGGATCACGGCAAAGGGAAGAGTCTTTGCCGTGTGAGGGTGCACGGCAAAGGGCAGAGTCTTTGCCGTGTAAGGGTGCACGGCAAAGGGCAGAGTCTTTGCCGTGTAAGGGTGCACGGCAAAGGGCAGAGTCTTTGCCATGTGAGGGTGCACGGCAAAGTGTCCTACTGGGACCCACCAGCGGCGCCGTCTCGCCCGGGACGGCGTCAAGTGCTTTTCTGTGCCGTGGAAGGTAGCAAGGCGCACGACAAAATCTTTGCCGTGCATTTTCATCCATGCGCACGGCAAAGATACGTTTGCCGTCCTGATTTTTGCCGTGCGATCTTTGCCGTGTATTGTTACACGGCAAAGGCTTTGCCGTGCACTTCTAAGGCTTTGCCGTGCACTTATAGTTACACGGCAAAGAATCAATTTCCTGTAGTGGTAGTTTCGAAATTTCCTTTGTATATACGGATTTGCTGGAAATCAGGCCTGATACTTAATAAGTTTAAGTCGAGCTTGGAGATTCGTATTTTGTGCTTGTAGATTCGTGCTCTGACTTTTAGACGGTTTGTGTGTGTTTGTGTTGTTGTTGGCCTGACGCGTAAGCGGGCTGACTTATTTTTTGCGGGCCTTAGGGAGTGGGTTTTGTGGAGTGGGCTCATGGTGACGGTTCCTAAGACGTCTTTCTCTCTCCCATGGAACAGCTTACCGCGTATTAAACGACATATTTTCTATTGCACGTGGGTTGCAACTGAGATTTTTTCGGTTACATGTGGGTTGCAAGTGCTTTTTTTTCAATTGCATGAGCGTTGCAACTGAGATTTTTCCAGTTGCGCATATGTTGCAACTAAGAATTTCCACATAAATGTGTGTTGCAATTGAGATTTTTCCAGTTATGCATGCGTCGCAACTAAGAATTTCCACTTATATGTTGGTTACAACTGATTTTTTTTCCAATTGCTTGAGCGTTGCAACTGAGATTTTTCCAGTTACGCATATGTTGCAACTAAGAATTTTCACATACATGTGGATTGCAACTAAAAAAAATTCTAGTTGCGCATGCATCACAACTAAAAATTTCCACTTACATGTGAGCTGTAACTTTTCCAGTTACACGTAAATTGCTACTAAGATTTTTCTTATATCTTAAATGGTTGTACAGATTATTTTTTTTAGTGAAAAATGTGAATGCAACACGGCTTAGTAAGGCACTCACCAACTGAGACTTATTAAGTCTCAGACGACTGATCTCTAAATGCTCCCATATGTATATTCTCAAAACTTTGACAACAAAAATGTGCACACACGATGCATTACAACGGTGGAACTCTAGAGTGCGATTTGTTTTATACACATTAAACATTTATGTTCATGTCCTGCGGATCTTGTCTCAGAGTCATGTCCTGCGGACCTTGTCCAAGAGGTAAAGCATATCTTGGAGGTCTCTCAAGAAGTGTTTGATCCAGCATACTTGGCGCTCCCTGTCCCCGAAGGCCGTATGCATAAATGAAGATTTGAATCCTTGCAAGCGAGTTTGTGAAAAAGGTTGATTGATTGGGCAGAAAAATATATGCCAGGCAGGGGCTAAAGAAGTGTTGATTAAGGCAGTAGTATTAGGTTTTGGCGTGTAACGTGTGTTGGACTCCACACGGTTGCGTGTTATATATTTGGGACTAAGCCCATCATAGGTACAAGAGACGGGGGTACGGTAGGGTGGAGGAATCCTCCATACCTACGACATACAGGCATACAGAAATACATCTAACACTCCCCCTTAATCTAAACCTATATACAGGTTTAGATTACGCTTAAACTCTTCTAATTTCTTAACAGGAAGGGCCTTTGTAAAACCATCTGCAACTTGATCTTTGCTTGAGATGAATTTGATGGCTAGCAAATTTTTTGCAACTATTTCTCTAACAAAATGGAAATCAATTTCAATGTGCTTGGTATGAGCATGAAAAACTGGATTTGCAGATAAGTAAGTAGCACCCAAGTTGTCACACCAAAGACATGGCTTACTCTTCAATCTGACACCAAGTTCATCAAGTAACTTTTCAACCCATATCATCTCAGTCGTAGCATTTGCTAAAGCTTTATATTCTGCCTCAGTGCTTGACCTGGACACTGTATCTTGTTTCCTGGCACTCCAGGAGACCAAATTTGGTCCAACAAATATAGCAAAACCTCCTGTGGATCTCCTGTCATCAAGAGATCCTGCCCAGTCTGCATCTGAAAAGGCACTAAGAAGTGTAGAGGATGATCTCACAAAAGTAATTCCAGTATGCAAGGTATCCTGTACATATCTGAGGATGCGTTTAACAGCTGTCCAGTGTTCTGTAGTTGGAGCATGAAGGTACTGACAAACCTTGTTAACAGAGTATGACAAATCTGGTCTTGTCAATGTCAAATACTGTAGTCCTCCAACAACGCTTCTGTATTGAGTACTATCATCAGAATCTAGAGGTGTACCAACTGTAAGAGATAACTGTTCAGTGGATGACAATGGTGTTGGGGATGGCTTGCAACCATGCATACCGACTTTCTGAAGCAGGTCCTTAGCATATTTTCCCTGCGTCAGGAGCAAACCATTCTGTGTCTTTGTAACTTCAATACCAAGGAAATAATGTAAGTCTCCCAAATCCTTGATAGCAAAATTCCTATTGAGATTTTTAAGCAAACCAGAAATAGCATGATTAGATGAGCTTGTTACTATGATGTCATCAACATATATTAGCACAAACATTGTAATGCCAGACTTGTGAAAAAGGAACAATGAGGTATCAGCCTTTGAAGGTATAAAACCAAGATCACAAAGCTTAGAACTTAGCCTAGAATACCAAGCTCTAGGAGCTTGCTTCAACCCATATAATGCTTTATCAAGTTTGCAAATATAGTGTGGAGTGTGAGAATTCTAAAAACCTGGAGGTTGTTTCATATATACTTCCTCTTCCAGAATACCATGAAGAAACGCATTCTTGACATTTAGCTGCCTTAGACTCCAGCCACGAGAAACAGAAAGAGCCAGAACTGTTCTGATAGTAGCAATTTTAACCACGAGGCTGAAAGTATCTTCATAATCAATGACATACCTTTGTTTAAAACCTTTTGCAACCAGACGTGCCTTATATCTGTCAATTGTACCATCTGCTTTTCTCTTGATTCGATAAACCCACTTGCAATGAATTAGATTTTTATTTTTGTTTGGAGGAACAAGGTGCCAAGTCTTGTTTTGCATCAATGCTTTGTATTCTTCCTCCATAGCCAGCCTCCAATTTTCATCATCTAGAGCTTCTCCCAATGTGCATGGTTCACCTGTGGATGACAACAGACTATATCGGATTGTACTATCAGTATATTTTTTCGGTTTTGTTATACCTCTCTGTAAACGAGTGCGGATAGGAGATGGGGGTGCCGGTGGTGCAGCACTTTGCGCCGGCGCCGGCGAAACAGATGGCGAGCCAACAGGTTGTGACGAGCTGGGTGTAGAAGATGCTGCAGAATCATGTGGCGTAGAGGATCCACCAGAAGCTGTGGATTCGGATGCAGAGGATCCTTGGCCAGGTGACGGCTGACGCGTGGCAGAGATGGCAGACGCAGAGCTGGCAGGCGGCGTGTGGCGAGCGCGCGCGGGCGGGGAGCACGAGGAGGGAATCTCCTCTCCGTGCGTGTGCACAGGCTGCGAGGGAGCAGGGCCACCTGCCCCGCCTGCCGCAGACGCTGAGGCTGACAGCGGATCTCCCTCGGGATCGCTGGCCTCGGGATCAGGCGGAGCAGAGGAATGTTCCTCCTCGTGCTCAGTGATGACCCACAAGTATAGGGGGTGTATCGTAGTATTTTCGATAAGTAAGAGTGTCGAACCCAACGAGGAGCAGAAGGTGTTGACAAGCAGTTTCGATGAAGGATTCACTGTAAATGCTCACAGACAAGTATTCAGGGGGTTTTGATATAGCAGATGAATAAAGTACGAGTAAGTAAAGTGCGAGAGTAATAATTGCAGCGAGTGGCCCAATCCTTTTTAGCACAAAGTACAAGCCGGTTTGTTTACTTATAATGACCAAACGTTCCTGAGGACACACGGGAATTTAGTCTAGTGCTTTCGCTTCATATAGCTAACTAATCTTCATTGTTTTGATAAGTGTTGTGTGGGTGAACCTATGCTAATGCACCGCCTGACAAGGGATTAACTTGTCAATGCCTACGGGTTGTAGACTAGGGTTTAGTTGGAAGTAGAGGGCAAGTAGATCTCGAAGGTTTCAGCTGAAAAGTACTCGACGATTATGAAAACTAGGGTTTGAGAGACAATGATTCGATGCTTTCTTTGTCCCTCGACTCCCCCTTATATAGGAGGTGGAGCCGAGGGATTCGTGTTGTACAAGTTACAGAGTCCGGGAAGGTTTACAACTCATCCCGCAAGATTACAAACACCACCACTATTACAATTCTAACTTTCCTTAATATCAACTTGGGCTTCCGAATCTTCATATTCTTCGGGCCGTGGGCCTTCGATAAACCCGGGGTACTATCTTCGGCAGGCCCATTGGGGATGCCTATGTCAGTAGCCCCCGAGATTTTGCTTGAATCGCAGAGTCAGGGAAAATCTCCACTGTTTATTTTTACTCGACAACTTTAAAACTTCTCTATATTTCTTCTTATGAATTTCTATATTGTACAGGGGTAATGGTAATTGGGGCTAGTTCATCTGACGGATCAGGTACTAGTTAACTGCTCTAGTGGCAATCTGCAAAAACCTACTTCAAGATCACGTCCCTGGACATGATCTCGGGATACTGGTGTAAACTTCGACGAGGTGCCGCTTAAGGTCTTACCATTCTGTCGAGTCCCGAGTCATATTTATCGGGTACCTAACGCGTCCGTTAGGATTTTTCTTCGCATCTCGTTGATACGGATAAAAGTAGCAAACCGACGTCGGAGACGGCGCCACGCCACACGTAACGGATCCGGGGTCTTACCTTCGCAAATTTGCGGCATTCAGAAATTGATCGCAACTTTGGCGTTCTGAGAATATATTGTCGAGTGCTTATTCGGCTGTTGGAATGGCACATTTTATTGAGTCAACGGATGACTTATATTGCTCTCCCGATGGGAGTATATGTAGAGTTATGTATATAACTCGAAATATGCTCACTTTTTCTTCTTCTTTTTCTCCATCTCTCTTTCTTCTCTTTTTTTTAATAATTTCATCGGGCACGCGAACAGCGTTCCCGATGGGAGTAGCCCCCGAGGCTACAACCAAGGACTTGTGCTTGGGTTTAGGCTCCACGCCTTATGTTGCTATATTTTCTCTTGTCACATATTTTTTCAAAATCTTTCGGGTGCGCGAACAGCGCTCCCACAGACGGCGCCAATTGACAAGGGATTAACTTGTCAATGCCTACGGGTTGTAGACAAGGGTTTAGTTGGAAGTAGAGGGCAAGTAGATCTCGAAGGTTTCAGCCGAAAAGTACTCGACGATTATGAAAACTAGGGTTTGAGAGACAATGATTCGATGCTTTCTTTGTCCCTCGACTCCCCCTTGTATAGGAGGTGGAGCCGAGGGATTCGTGTTGTACAAGTTACAGAGTCCGGGAAGGTTTACAACTCATCCCGCAAGATTAAAAACACCACCACTATTACAATTCTAACTTTCCTTAATATCAACTTGGGCTTCCGAATCTTCATATTCTTCGGGTCGTGGGCCTTCAGTAAACCCAGGGTACTATCTTCGGCAGGCCCATTGGGGATGCCTATGTCACCGCCCTTCCTAGGACTAATACATACTTGTGATTATACCCCTTGCAAGCATCCGCAACTACAAGAAAGTAATTAAGATAAATCTAACCACAGCCTTAAACTCTGAGATCTTGCTATCCCTCCTGCATCGATATACCAAAGGGGGTTCAGGTTTCTGTCACTCCGGCAACCCCGCAATTGGCAAATGAATACAAGATGTATTCCCCTAGGCCCATAAAGGTGAAGTATCATGTAGTCGACGTTCACATGACACCACTAGAAGAATAACACCACAACTTAAATATCATAACATTGAATATTACTCAACCATAATTCACTACTAACATTTAGACTTCACCCATGTCCTCAAGAACTAAACGAACTACTCACGAGACATCATATGGAACATGATCAGAGGTGATATGATGATGAATAACAATCTGAACATAAACCTTGGTTCAATGGTTTCACTCAATAGCATCAATAACAAGTAGAAATCAATACCGGGAGAGTTTCCCCTATCAAACAATCAAGATCCAACCCAAATTGTTACAGCGGTGACGAGGTGCAGCGGTGGAGACGGCGGTGATGATGATGGAGATGATGATGATGATGGAGATGATGTCCAGCTCGATGACGGTGACGATGGCGTCGATTTCCCCCTCCGGGAGGGAATTTCCCCGGCAAATTTCAGCGTGCTGGAGAGCTCTTTTCTCTCTGGTGTTTTCCGCCCCGCAGAGGCGGCTGTGACTCTTTGCGACTATCCTCTGGAGCTTAGGTTTTCGGGACGAAGAAGTACGCGAAGGAGAGGAGGCCAGAGGGGGCTGTGGGCCCCTTCCCCACATGGTGGCGCGGCCAGGGCAGGGCCCACGCCGGCCTATGAGGGGGGCCCATGGCGGCCCTCCTCGGCTCCTACTTTTGGCTCCCTTCGTCTTCTGGAAAAATAGGATTTTTCATATAATTTCCGTCAATTGTTGATCTTCCGAAATATTGCATTCCGACGGCGCTTTTTCCAGCGAGAATCCCGACTCCGTGCGCGATCCTCCAATAATCATGAAACATGCAAAATAGATGAAATAACATAAGTATCATCTCCAAATACGAAATATATCAATGAATAACAAGTAAATTATGATATAAAATAGTGATGCAAAATGGACGTATCAACTCCCCCAAGCTTAGACTTCGCTTGTCCCCAAGCGAAACTGAACTCGGTAAACAGGACCACATGTTTATGGAGTGAAGAGTCGATAAATAAAATACGGACAAGAAGCATCATATTAATTCACACAAGACATTCTAGTGAACAACTTCCTCATATAATTCAACTTGAAACAAGTAGAGGGTAATCACAAATAAAGGTGCATAAGAAATCATAATTGGTGATGGCAAACTTCGTTCTTGGTCAGAGAACAATTAACAGATTATGTTAAAGCTTATATGGCACAACTTGAATACTCAATCATAATAGTCTCCTCATAATCATTGATAACTTTCAAAGCTATATTCGTTCAGATAAAACTTGTACTAAACAAAGAAGAGTAAAGGACATGATGAAATAGATCACAATATAGATGGTTTGATCACAACAACTCAAATACTTGCTTAAGATGAAGGGAAATAGGTTTACTGACTCAACATAAAGTAAAAGACAGGCCCTTCGCAGAGGGAAGCAGGGATTAAATCATGTGCTACAGCTTTTTCAGTTTTGAAATCATATAAAGAGAATAAAAGTAACATTTTGAGAGGTGTTTGTTGTTGTCAACGACTGGTAGCTGGTTCTCTAACCCCCTTGCCAGACAAACTCTCGAAGAGCGGCTCCCATAAAATTTATTCTTAGTTGATACTCCTTCCAACCTTTGCTTTCACAAACCATGGCTAACTGAATCCTCGGGTGCCTGCCAACAATCTCATACCATGAAGGAGTGCCTTTTTATTTTAGTTTTATTTAGATGACACTCCTCCCCTCCTTTGCTTTCTCAAGCCATGGCTAACCGAATCCTCGGGTGCCTTCCAACAATCACATACCATGGAGGAGTGTTGATACGCGTACAGCACGCGTCCGTTGGGAACCCCAAGAGGAAGGTGTGATGCGTACAGCGACAAGTTTTCCCTCAGTAAGAAACCAAGGTTTATCGAACCAGTAGGAGCCAAGAAGCACGTTGAAGGTTGATGGCGGCGAGATGTAGTGCGGTGCAACACCAGGGATTCCGACGCCAACGTGGAACCCGCACAACACAACCAAAGTACTTTGCCCCAACGAAACAGTGAGGTTGTCAATCTCACCGGCTTGTTGTAACAAAGGATTAGATGTATAGTGTGGATAATGATTGTTTGCAGAAAACAGTAGAACAAGTATTGCAGTAGATTGTATTCGATTAAAAGGATGGACCGGGGTCCATAGTTCACTAGTGGTGTCTCTCCCATAAGATAAATAGCATGTTGGGTGAACAAATTACAGTTGGGCAATTGACAAATAGAGAGGGCATGACAATGCACATACATGATATGATGAATATTGTGAGATTTAATTGGGCATTGAGACAAAGTACATAGACCGCTATCCAGCATGCATCTATGCCTAAAAAGTCCACCTTCAGGTTATCATCCGAACCCCTTCCAGTATTAAGTTGAAAACAACAGACAATTGCATTAAGTATGGTGCGTAATGTAATCAATAACTACATCCTCGGACATAGCATCAATGTTTTATCCCTAGTGGCAACAAGCACATCCACAACCTTAGAACTTTCTCGTCACTATCCCAGCATTTAATGGAGGCATGAACCCACTATCGAGCATAAATACTCCCTCATGGAGTTAAGAGTAAAAACTTGGCCAGAGCCTCTACTAATAACGGAGAGCATGCAAGATCATAAACAACACATAGATAATAGATTGATAATCAACATAGCATAGTATTCTCTATCCATCGGATCCCAACAAACACAACATATAGCATTACAGATAGATGATCTTGATCATGTTAGGAAGCTCACAAGATCCGACAATGAAGCATAATGAGGAGAAGACGACCATCTAGCTACTGCTATGGACCCATAGTCCAGGGGTGAACTACTCACTCATCACTCCGGAGGCGACCATGGCGGTGAAGAGTCCTCCGGGAGATGATTCCCCTCTCCGGCAGGGTGCCGGAGGCGATCTCCTGAATCCCCCGAGATGGGATTGGCGGCGGCGTCTCTGGAAGGTTTTCCGTATCGTGGCTCTCGGTACTGGGGGTTTCACGATGAAGGCTATAAGTAGGCGGAGGAGATAGGTCAGGGGGCCACACGAGGGCCCCACATGCTAGGCCGGCGCGGCCAAGGGCTGGCCGCGCCGCCCTAGTGTGTCGCCAGCTCGTGGCCCCACTTCGTATCATCTTCGGTCTTCTGGATGCTTCGTGTGAAAATAGGCCCCTGGGCGTTGATTTCGTCCAATTCCGAGAATATTTCCTTACTAGGATTTCTGAAACCAAAAACAGCAGAAAACAACAACTGGCTCTTCGGCTTCTCGTTAATAGGTTAGTGCCGGAAAATGCATAAATATGACATAAAGTATGCATAAAACATGTAGATATCATCAATAATGTGGCATGGAACATAAGAAATTATCGATACGTCGGAGACGTATCAACATCCCCAAGCTTAGTTCCTGCTCGTCCCGAGCAGGTAAACGATAACAAAGATAATTTCTGGAGTGACATGCCATCATAACCTTGATCATACTATTGTAAGCATATGAGCTGAGATCAAATCATTCAAAGCAAGTATCTATATTGATATAAGAGATGATAATGCAAGAGTTAGACAAGCTAGAAGTTTTCATGAACTATTGCTTTAAAGACATGAAACCGTACAAAGTTCATTAAGGATGTGTTAAGTATTCAGCGTAGAAGTTCTATCCTTCATGCCAAGCATCAAGTAAATTTTCACAACATAAGAAGGATTCGATCAAGTAAACATAAACATGAACGTCATGAATCAACTGTTTCGAAGTCTACTCAACCGGTGAGCGCAAGCATTTGGTATTAGCACCAGGATGTTATGGCATAAAGAACGTTAATGGGGGTTTGGAAGGCCAAAAGGAAGAAAGGCTTGCAAAGCTGTAAATGACCATTAGACAAGAGGAAGCCTTATGATCGAAGCTATGCAAGGAGTAGTGATTGCCATGCAACGGATGCACATAGAGCTATATGTGTATGAAAGCTCTCCAATGGAACTAGTGGGGGTGCATCCAACTTGGTTGCTCACGAAGACCTAGAGCACTTTTGAGGAGGCTCATCATTGGAATATACAACCCAAGTTCTATAGTGTAAATTCCCCACATAGTTATACTAATAAAACATGAAAACTCTCTCATATGAAGTGTAGGTGCTAAACATGAGCACAAATGATGACTATGAATAATGCGGGTGCTAAAACATGAGCACAAGTGTGGATAAAAGATAGTAATGCTGCCCCCTTTTTCTTTATTCTCCCTTTTTTTCTCTTTTTTTTCTTTTTTCCTTTTTTTCTTTCTTTTCATTTTTTTCTTTCTTTTCTCTTTTTTTTTCTTTTTGATGGCCTCCATGGCTCTTTTCATTTTTAGGGGCAACATCCTAATATGACAACACACTTTTTGGTACAAATAACTCATAATGAATGAAACATGATGTATGAAACTGTATGCCTCTGCCAGTGTAGCAGGATGTGCAATGATCTAGCGTAACATGGGTAAACCACACATCAGCTGTATATGATCATGCAAAGCAATATATAAATAATAAATGACAACATGGCATGTAATGTAAAATGGATGTTGCATGGCAATATATCTCGGAACAACTATGGAAATGCTGTGGTAGGTAGTTATGGTGGCTGTTTTGAGGAGATGTATGGGCTTATGTGTAGGAGGACAAGAGAAAGTCCTCCCACGGGTTTGGATGTACCGGCGAAGTATGCACAATCCTCAATGTGAGCAAAAGGCAATGCACAGTACCGAAGAGGCTAGCAAATTTAGATGGTGGAAGTGCCAAAAACCGTAGCTTAACATTAGTCAAAAAGAACTCACAAGCTTATTGCAAACATCTAGCAGGTTCAACATTAAGAGCATGATTAAAATTTACTCCAATGAGGGCCGTTCACGGTGGCACAAGTACCCCGCTAGCTCCCTCGACCTTCAGCACAACTTAGTTATTACGATGAACTCTCAGACATGGAAAGCTATCAAGTCCAGCTACGCCTTCAACTATTTAAATAGAGTTTGTAGTACGGCACAAGCTTAAAGACAACAATCCACTACTAATTTTAACTTAATTATCCAGCAAGCCTTACCATCTAAATACCTCAAAACATTTGCAAAGAATCAAGTTATCAAATCTCAATGTTCTACAAGTATTTTATTATACACTACCACATGCAACATTTCCCGTTTCCAACCATACAACAATTTAACGAAGAAGATTCAACCTTCGCCATGAATATTATGAGTAAAGCCTAAGGACATACTTGTCCATATGCAACAGCGGAGCGTGTCTCTCTCCCACACAATGAATGCTAGGATCCATTTTATTCAAACAAAACAAAAACAAACCGACGCTCCAAGCAAAGTACATAAGATGTGATGGAATAAAAATATAGTTTCACTAGAGGAACCTGATAATGGTGTCGATCAAAAAGGGGATGCCTTGGGCATCCCCAAGCTTAGACGCTTGAGTCTTCTTGAAATATGCAGGGATGAACCACCGGGGCATCTCCAAGCTTAGAGCTTTCACTCTCCTTGATCATATTGTATCATCCTCCTCTCTTGATCCTTGAAAACTTCCTCCACACCAAACTCAAAACAACTCATTAGATGGTTAGTGCACAATCAAAATTTACATGTTCAGAGGTGACATAATCATTCTTAACACTTCTGGACATTGCACAAAGCTACTGAAAGTTAATGGAATAGAAAAATCCATCAAGCATAGCAAAACAGGCAATGCGAAATAAAAGGCAGAATCTGTCAAAAACAGAACAGTTCGTAAAGACGAATTTCTAAGAGGCACCAGACTTGCTCAAATGAAAATGCTCAAATTGAATGAAAGTTGCGTACATATCTGAGGATCACTCACGTAAATTGGCATAATTTTTTGAGTTACCTACAGAGAATTAGGACCAGATTCGTGACAGCAAAGAAATCTGTTTCTGCGCAGTAATCCAAATCTAGTATGAACCTTACTATCAACGACTTTACTTGGCACAACAATGCACAAAACTAAGATAAGGAGAGGTTGCTACAGTAGTAACAACTTCCAAGACTCAAATATAAAATAAAAGTACTGTAGTAAAAACATGGGTTATCTCCCATAAGCGCTTTTCTTTAACGCCTTTCAGCTAGGCGCAGAAAGTGTGTATCAAGTAACATCAAGAGACGAAGCATCAACATCATAATTTGTTCTAATGATAGAATCAAAAGGTAACTTCATTCTCTTTCAAGGGAAGTGTTCCATACCTTTCTTGAGAGGAAATTGATATTTAATATTACCTTCCTTCATATCAATGATAGCACCAACATTTCGAAGAAAAGGTCTTCCCAATATAATGGGACAAGATGCATTGCATTCAATATCCAAGACAACAAAATCAACGGGGACAAGGTTATTGTTAACGGTAATGCGAACATTATCAACTCTCCCCAAAGGTTTCTTTGTAGAATTATCAGCAAGATTAACATCCAAATAACAATTTTTCAATGGTGGCAAGTCAAGCATATTATAGATCTTTCTAGGCATAACGGAAATACTTGCACCAAGATCACATAAAGCATTACAATCAAAGTCATTGACCTTCATCTTAATGATGGGCTCCCAACCATCCTCTAACTTCCTAGGAATAGAAGCTTCGCGATTTAATTTCTCTTCTCTAGCTTTTATGAGAGCATTTGTAATATGTTTCGTGAAAGCCAAATTTATAGCACTAGCATTAGGACTTTTAGCAAGTTTTTGTAAGAACTTTATAACTTCAGAGATATGGAAATCATAAAAATATAAACCATTATAATCTAAAGCAATGGGATCATTGTCCCCAATGTTGGAAAAAATTTCAGCAGTTTTATCACAGGCAGTTTCAGCAGTTTTAGCAGTTTCAGGCAGTTTTTCGCGCTTTGCATTAGAAGTGGAAACATTGCCAACACCAATTCTTTTACCATTAATAGTAGGAGGTGCAGCAACATGTGAAGCATTAGCATTGCTAGTGGTGGTAATAGTCCAAACTTTAGCTATATTATCTTCTTTTTCATTTTCTTCTTTCTCCTACCTAGCACGCAATTCGGCGATCAATCTTATATTCTCATTAATTCTAACTTGGATGGAATTTGCTGTAGTAACAATATTATTATTATGATTTTCATTAGGCATAACTTTGGATTTCAAAAGATCAACATCAGCAGCAAGACTATCGACTTTAGAAGCAAGTATATCAAGCTTTTTTTCAACAGATTTGTTAAAAGCGGTTTGTGTACTAATAAATTCTTTAAGCATGGCTTCAAGTCCAGGGGGTGTGTTCCTATTATTGTTGTAAGAATTCCCATAAGAATTACCATAGCCGTTGCCATTATTATAAGGATATGGCCTATAGTTGTTACTAGAATTGTTCCGGTAAGCGTTGTTGTTGAAATTATTATTTTTAATGAAGTTTACATCAACATGTTCTTCTTGAACAACCAATGAAGCTAATGGAACATTATTAGGATCAACATTAGTCCTATCATTCACAAGCATAGACATAATAGCATCAATCTTATCACTCAAGGAAGAGGTTTCTTCGACAGAATTTACCTTCTTACCTCGTGGAGCTCTTTCGTGTGCCATTCAGAGTAATTAATCATCATATTATCAAGGAGCTTTGTTGCTTCACCAAGAGTGATGGACATAAAAGTACCTCCAGCAGCTGAATCCAATAGGTTCCGCGAAGAAAAATTCAGTCCTGCATAAAAGGTTTGGATGATCATCCAAGTAGTCGATCCGTGGGTTGGGCAATTTTTAACCAAAGATTTCATTCTTTCCCAAGCTTGTGCAACATGCTCATTATCCAATTGTTTAAAATTTATTATGCTACTCCTCAAAGATATAATTTTAGCAGGAGGATAATATCTACCAATAAAAGCATCCTTGCATTTAGTCCATGAATCAATACTATTCTTAGGCAGAGGTAGCAACCAATCTTTAGCTCTTCCTCTTAATGAGAAAGGAAACAATTTTAATTTTATTATGTCACCATCTACATCCTTATACTTTTGCATTTCACATAATTCAACAAAATTATTAAGATGGGCAGCAGTATCATCAGAACTAACACCAGAAAATTGCTCTCTCATAACAAGATTCAGTAAAGCAAGTTTAATTTCAAAGAATTCTGCTGTGGTAGCAGGTGGAGCAATAGGTGTGCATAAGAAATCACTATTATTTGTGGTTGTGAAGTCACACAACTTAGTATTTTCAGGAGTACCCATTTTAGCAATAGTAAATAAAGAAAACTAGATAAAGTAAATGCAAGTAACTAATTTTTTTGTGTTTTTGATATAGCAAACAAGGTAGCAAGTAAAGTAAAACTAGCAACTAATTTTTTTGTATTTTGATATAATGCAGCAAACAAAGTAGTAAATAAAATAAAGCAATACAAAAACAAAGTAAAGAGATTGGAAGTGGAGACTCCCCTTGCAGCGTGTCTTGATCTCCCCGGCAACGGCGCCAGAAAAAGAGCTTTATACGCGTACAGCACGTGTCCGTTGGGAACCCCAAGAGGAAGGTGTGATGCGTACAGCGGCAAGATTTCCCTCAGTAAGAAACCAAGGTTTATCGAACCAGTAGGAGCCAAGAAGCACGTTGAAGGTTGATGGCGGCGAGATGTAGTGCGGCGCAACACCAGGGATTCCGGCGCCAACGTGGAACCTCCACAACACAACCAAAGTACTTTGCCCCAACGAAACAGTGAGGTTGTCAATCTCACCGGCTTGCTGTAACAAAGGATTAGATGTATAGTGTGGATGATGATTGTTTGCAGAAAACAGCAGAACAAGTATTGCAGTAGATTGTATTCGATTAAAAGGATGGACCGGGGTCCACAGTTCACTAGTGGTGTCTCTCCCATAAGATAAATAGCATGTTGGGTGAACAAATTACAGTTGGGCAATTGACAAATAGAGAGGGCATGACAATGCACATACATGATATGATGAATATTGTGAGATTTAATTGGGCATTACGACAAAGTACATAGACCGCTATCCAAGCATGCATCTATGCCTAAAAATTCCACCTTCGAGTTATCATCCGAACCCCTTCCAAGTATTAAGTTGAAAACAACAGACAATTGCATTAAGTATGGTGCGTAATGTAATCAATAACTACATCCTCGGACATAGCATCAATGTTTTATCCCTAGTGGCAACAAGCACATCCACAACCTTAGAACTTTCCGTCACCGTCCCGCATTTAATGGAGGCATGAACCCACTATCGAGCATAAATACTCCCTCTTGGATTTAAGAGTAAAAACTTGGCCAGAGCCTCTACTAATAACGGAGAGCATGCAAGATCATAAACAACACATAGATAATAGATTGATAATCAACATAGCATAGTATTTTCTATCCATCGGATCCCAACAAACACAACATATAGCATTACAGATAGATGATCTTGATCATGTTAGGCAGCTCACAAGATCCGACAATGAAGCATAATGAGGAGAAGACGACCATCTAGCTACTGCTATGGACCCATAGTCCAGGGGTGAACTACTCACTCATCACTCCGGAGGCGACCATGGCGGTGAAGAGTCCTCCGGGAGATGATTCCCCTCTCCGGTAGGGTGCCGGAGGCGATCTCCTGAATCCCCCGAGATGGGATTGGCGGCGGCGGCGTCTCTGGAAGGTTTTCCGTATCGTGGCTCTCGGTACTGGGGGTTTCACGACGAAGGCTATAAATAGGCGGAGGAGATAGGTTAGGGGGCCACACGAGGGCCCCACACGCTAGGCCGGCGCGGCCAAGGGCTGGGCCGCGCCGCCCTAGTGTGTCGCCAGCTCGTGGCCCCACTTCGTATCATCTTCGGTCTTCTGGAAGCTTCGTGTGAAAATAGACCCCTGGGCGTTGATTTCGTCCAATTCCGAGAATATTTCCTTACTAGGATTTCTGAAACCAAAAACAGCAGAAAACAACAACTGGCTCTTCGGCTTCTCGTTAATAGGTTAGTGCCGGAAAATGCATAAATATGACATAAAGTATGCATAAAACATGTAGATATCATCAATAATGTGGCATGGAACATAAGAAATTATCGATACATCGGAGACGTATCAAGTGTCTATTTGTAAAATTATGAAAATTAATTAATCGGGGCTGGGAACCCCATTGCCAGCTCTTTTTGCAAAGTTATTGGATAAGTGATGAAGCCACTAGTCCGTTGGTGAAAGTTGCCCAACAAGATTGAAAGATAAAACACCACATACTTCCTCATGAGCTATAAAACATTGACACAAATAAGAGATAGTAAATTTGGAATTATTTAAAGGTAGCACACGAAGTATTTACTTGGAATGGAAGAAATACCATGCAGTAGGTAGGTATGGTGGACACAAATGGCATAGGTTTGGGTTAAAGTTTGGATGCACGAGAAGCATTCCCTCTCAGTACAGGTTTTTGGCTAGCAATGTTGATTAGCAAACATAAGAGTTGAGGGAAACAAACAAATATACATGTGATAGAAACAATCATGCATCTTCCCTGTAAGCACAAACAATTTTAACTTCAGAATAAGAAGCTTAAGAGCTAACAAGAAAGAAATACAATGAAACAACATATCTACATGTATTTCTCTTTTCTACTTAAACCTCAAAGTGTTGTTGCTATTGGCCAATGCTAAGTTTGCCAAAACCAAATAGATTTACTCAATGCTCCCAAAGTGATACCAATACTAATAACAAGATCAATCATATAATAGAGATTGCAAACTAAAATAAGATGTGCAATATGTAAATGATAAGACTTCTCATTAATATTCCATAAAGATAACTGATACGCGTACAGCACGCGTCCGTTGGGAACCCCAAGAGGAAGGTGTGATGCGTACAGCGGCAAGTTTTCCCTCAGTAAGAAACCAAGGTTTATCGAACCAGTAGGAGCCAAGAAGCACGTTGAAGGTTGATGGCAGCGGAGTGTAGTGCGGCGCAACACCAGGGATTCCGGTGCCGACGTGGAACCTGCACAACACAACCAAATTACTTTGCCCCAACGTGACAGTGAGGTTGTCAATCTCACCGGCTTGCTGTAACAAAGGATTAGATGTATAGTGTGGATGATGAAGTTTGCGTAAAAACAGTAGAACAAGTATTGCAAGAGATTGTATTCAATTAAAAGAATGGACCGGGGTCCACAGTTCACTAGTGGTATCTCTCCCATAAGAATAAGCATGTTGGGTGAACAAATTACAGTTGGGCAATTGACAAATAAAGACGGCATGACCATGCACATACATGTTATGATGAGTATTGTGAGATTTAATTGGGCATTACGACAAAGTACATAGACCGCTATCCAGCATGCATCTATGCCTAAAAAGTCCACTTTCAGGTTATCATCCGAACCCCCTCCAGTATTAAGTTGCAAACACCAGACAATTGCATTACGTATGGTGCGTAATGTAATCAACAACTACATCCTTAGACATAGCATTGATGTTTTATCCCTAGTGGCAACAGCACATCCACAACCTTAGAGGTTTCTGTCACTCCCCAGCATTTAATGGAGACATGAACCCACTATCGAGCATAAATACTCCCTCTTGGAGTTACAAGTATCAACTTGGCCAGAGCCTCTACTAGTAACGGAGAGCATGCAAGATCATAAACAACACATAGATGATATTGATAATCAACATAACATAGCATTCACTTATTCATCGGATCCCAACAAACGCAACATGTAGCATTACAGATAGATGATCTTGATCATGTTAGGCAACTCACAAGATCCAACAATGATAGCACAATTAGGAGAAGACGACCATCTAGCTACTGATATGGACCCATAGTCCATGGGTGAACTACTCACTCATCACTCCGGAGGCGACCATGGCGGTGAAGAGTCCTCCGGGAGATGATTCCCCTCTCCGGCAGGGTGCCGGAGGCGATCTCCCGAATCCCCCGAGATGGGATTGGCGGCGGCGGCGTCTCTAGAAGTTTTTCCGTATCGGGGCTCTCGGTATCGGGGGTTTCGCGACGAAGACCTTAAGTAGGCGGAAGGGCGGAGTCGGAGGGCCGACGGGGGCCCCACACGCTAGGGCCGCGCGGGCCCCCTCGGGCCGCGCCGCCCTAGTGTGGCGGCGCCCCGTGGCCCCACTTCGTCTCTCCTCGGACTTCCGGAAGCTTCGTGGCAAAATAGGCCCCCGGGCGTTGATTTCGTCCAATTCCGAGAATATTTCCTTACTAGGATTTCTGAAACCAAAAACAGCAGAAAACAAAGAATCGGCTCTTCAGACATCTTGTTAATAGGTTAGTGCCGGAAAATGCATAAATATGACATAAAGTATGCATAAAACATGTAGGTATCATCAATAAAGTGGCATGGAACATAAGAAATTATCGATACGTCGGAGACGTATCGGCATCCCCAAGCTTAGTTCCCGCTCGTCCCGAGTAGGTAAACGATAACAAAGATAATTTCTGGAGTGACATGCCATCATAACCTTGATCATACTATTGTAAGCACATGTAATGAATGCAGCGATCAAAACAATGGTAAATGACATGAGTAAACAAATGAATCATATAGCAAAGACTTTTCATGAATAGTACTTTCAAGACAAGCATCAATAAGTCTTGCATAAGAGTTAACTCATAAAGCAATAATTTCAAAGTAAAGGCATTGAAGCAACACAAAGGAAGATTAAGTTTCAGCGGTTGCTTTCAACTTGTAACATGTATATCTCATGGATATGGTCAACATAAAGTAATATATTAAGTGCAATATGCAAGTATGTAGGAATCAATGAACAGTTCACACAAGTGTTTGCTTCTTGAGATGGAGAGAAATAGGTGAACTGACTCAACATAAAAGTAGAAGAAAGGCCCTTCGCAGAGGGAAGCATTGATTGTTATATTTGTGCTAGAGCTTTGGTTTTGAAAACATAGAGAGAGCATAAAAGTAAAATTTTGAGAGGTGTTTGTTGTTGTCAACGAATGGTAGTGGGCACTCTGACCCCCTTGCCAGACAAACCTTCAAAGAGCGGCTCCCATTTTATTTTTATTTTTGTGTGGCACTCCTTCCAACCTTTCTTTCACAAACCATGGCTAACCGAATCCTCGGGTGCCTGCCAACAATCTCATACCATGAAGGAGTGCATTTTTATTTTAGTTTTATTTAGATGACACTCCTCCCCACCTTTGCTTTCTCAAGCCATGGCTAACCGAATCCTTCGGTGCCGTCCAACAATCACATACCATGGAGGAGTGTCTATTTTTGTTAATTAATTTGGGACTGGGAATCCCATTGCCAGCTCTTTTTGCAAAATTGTTGGATAAGCGGATGAAGCCACTAGTCCATTGGTGAAAGTTGCCCAACAAGAATGAAAGATAAACACCACATACTTCCTCATGAGCTATTAAACATTGACACAAATCAGAGGTAATAAATTTTTAATTGTTTAAAGGTAGCACTCAAGCAATTTAATTTAGAATGGCGGAGAAATACCATGTAGTAGGTAGGTATGGTGGACACAAATGGCATAGTGGTTGACTCAAGGATTTTGGATGCATGAGAAGTATTCCCTCTCGATACAAGGTTTAGGCTAGCAAGGTTATTTGAAACAAACACAAGTATGAAGCGGTGCAGCAAAACTCACATAAAAGACATATTGTAAGCATTATAAGACTCTATACCGTCTTCCTTGTTGTTCGACTGACATAGGCATCCCAAATGGGCCTGCCGAAGATAGTACCCGGGGTTTACTGAAGGCCCACTACCCGAAGAATAAGAAGATTCGGAAGCCCAAGATGTTATTAAGGAAAGCCAGAGTTGTAATAGGAAGTGTTATTTGTAATCTTGTGGGATGAGTTAGAAACCTTCCCAGACTTTGTAACTTGTACAACACGAATCCCTCGGCTCCGCCTCCTATATAAGGGGGAGTCGAGGGACGAAGAATCATTGAATCATTGTCTCTAAAACCCTAATTTTCATAATTGTCGAGTACTTTTCGGCTGAAACCTTCGAGATCTACTTGCCCTCTACTTCCAACTAAACCCTAGCCTATAACCCGTAGGCATTGACAAGTTGATACCTTGTCATCGACCCTTACTAGAAATTATCTAGACCTTAGAGAGACCAATTATGCAAACCAAATTTTAGCAAGCTCTATGTATTTCTTCATTAATAGGTGCAAAGTATATGATGCAAGAGCTTAAACATGAGCACCAAAATTGCCAAGTATCACATTATTCAAGACATTCTACCAATTACTACATGTAGCATTTCCCGTTTCCAACCATATAACAATTTAACGAAGAAGATTCAACCTTCGCCATGAACACTATGAGTAAAGCCTAAGGACATATTTGTCCATATGCAACAGCGGAGCGTGTCTCTCTCCCACACAATGAATGCTAGGATCTATTTTATTCAAACAAAACAAAAAACAAAAACAAACAGACGCTCCAAGCAAAGTACATAAGATGTGATGGAATAAAAATATAGTTTCACTAGAGGAACCTGATAATGTTGTCGATGAAGAAGGGGATGCCTTGGGAATCCACAAGCTTAGACGCTTGAGTCTTCTTGAAATATCCAGGGGTGAACCACTGGGGCATCCCCAAGCTTAGAGCTTTCACTCTCCTTGATCATATTGTATCATCTCCCTCTCTTGATCCTTGAAAACTTCCTCCACACCAAACTCAAAACAACTCATTAGAGGGTTAGTGCATAATCAAAAATCACATGTTCAGAGGTGACATAATCATTCTTAACACTTCTGGACAATGCACAAAGCTACTGAAAGTTAATGGAATAGAAAAATCCATCAAGCATAGCAAAACAGGCAATGCGAAATAAAAGGCTGAATCTGTCAAAACAGAACAATCCGTAAAGACGAATTTCTAAGAGGCACCAGACTTGCTCAAATGAAAATTCTCAAAATAAATGAAATTTGCGTACATATCTGAGGATCACTCACGTAAATTGGCATAATTTTCTGAGTTACCTACAGAGAATTAGGCCCAGATTCGTGACAGAAAGAAATCTGTTTCTGCGCAGTAATCCAAATCTTGTATGAACCTTACTATCAACGACTTTACATGGCACAACAATGCAACAAAACTAAGATAAGAAGAGGTTGCTACAGTAGTAACAACTTCCAAGACTCAAATATAAAATAAAAGTGCAGTAGTAAAATCATGGGTTGTCTCCCATAAGCGCTTTTCTTTAACGCCTTTCAGCTAGGCGCAGAAAGTGTGTATCAAGTATTATCAATAGACGAAGCATCAACATCATAATTTGTTCTAATGATAGAATCAAAAGGTAACTTCATTCTCTTTCTAGGGAAGTGTTCCATACCTTTCTTGAGAGGAAATTGATATTTAATATTACCTTCCTTCGTATCAATAATAGCACCAACAGTTCGAAGAAAAGGTCTTCCCAATATAATGGGACAAGATGCATTGCATTCAATATCCAGAACAACAAAATCAACGGGGACAAGGTTATTGTTAACGGTAATGCGAACATTATCAACTCTCCCCAAAGGTTTCTTTGTAGAATTATCAGCAAGATTAACATCCAAATAACAATTTTGCAATGGTGGCAAGTCAAGCATATTATAGATCTTTCTAGGCATAACGGAAATACTTGCACCAAGATCACATAAAGCATTACAATCAAAGTCATTGACCTTCATATTAATGATGGGCTCCCAACCATCCTCTAACTTCCTAGGAATAGAAGTTTCGCGATTTAATTTCTCTTCTCTACCATTTATGAGAGCATTTGTAATATGTTTTGTGAAAGCCAAATTTATAGCACTAGCATTAGGACTCTTAGCAAGTTTTTGTAAGAACTTTATAACTTCAGAGATGTGGCAATCATCAAAGTCTAAACCATTATAATCTAAAGCAATGGGATCATTGTCCCCAAGGTTGGAAAAAATTTCAGCAGTTTTATCACAGGCAGTTTCAGCAGTTTTAGTAGTTTCAGGCAGTTTTTCACGCTTTGCATTAGAAGTGGAAACATTGCCAACACCAATTATTTTAACATTAATAGTAGGAGGTGCAGCAACATGTGAAGCATTAGCATTACTAGTGGTGGTAATAGTCCAAACTTTGGCTATATTATCTTCTTTAGCATTTTCTTCTTTTTCCCACCTAGCACGCAATTCGGCCATCAATCTTATATTCTCATTAATTCTAACTTGGATGGCATTTGCTGTAGTAACAATCTTATTATTAATATCCTCAGGTTTAGCAGCCATTTTATTAATTAAAGAAGATTGTGGCGCAGACATGTATGAGATTCAGTTTTCGGCATTTGCAAGTTTAGTTTGCAACTCAGAGATCTCCATATTCAGATTTTCAAGTTGATTTCCTATATTCTTCAACAAGGTAGATTGTTCATTCATAGTTTTAGTAAACAATTTATTTTGCTCATATTGTGATTGCATAAAGCTCTTGGTGGATCTTTCAATTTCTAGCATCTTTTCCTCATTAGGTGAAACATATCTACCGTAAGAGTTCCCATTAGCAGGATATGGCCTAGAATTATTATAATTGTTATTTTTAATGAAATTCACATCAACATGTTCTTCTTGAGCAACCAATGAAGCTAACGGAACATTATTAGGATCAACATTAGTCCTACCATTCACAAGCATAGACATAATAGCATCAATCTTATCACTCAAGGAAGAGATTTCTTCGACAGAATTTACCTTCTTACCTTGTGGAGCTCTTTCCGTGTGCCATTCAGAGTAATTAATCATCATATTATCAAGAAGCTTTGTTGCGTCGCCAAGAGTGATGGACATAAAGGTACCTCCAGCAGCTGAATCCAATAAGTTCCGCGAAGAAAAATTCAGTCCTCCATAAAAGGTTTGGATGATCATCCAAGTAGTCAGTCCATGGGTTGGGCAATTTTTAACCAAAGATTTCATTCTTTCCCATGCTTGTGCAACATGCTCATTATCCAATTGTTTAAAATTCATTATGCTACTTCTCAAAGATATAATTTTAGCAGGAGGATAATATCTACCAATAAAAGCATCCTTGCATTTAGTCCATGAATCAATACTATTCTTAGGCAGAGATAGCAACCAATCTTTAGCTCTTCCTCTTAATGAGAAAGGAAACAATTTTAATTTTATAATGTCACCATATACATCCTTATACTTTTGCATTTCACATAATTCAACAAAATTATTAAGATGGGCAGCGAGCATCATCGGAACTAACACTGAGAAAATTGCTCTCGCATAACAAGATTCAAGAAAGCGTGTTTAATTTCAAAGAATTCCGCTGTAGTAGCAGGTGGAGCAATAGGTGTGCATAAGAAATCATTATTATTTGTGGTTGTGAAGTCACACAACTTAGTATTTTCAGGAGTACCCATTTTAGCAACATAGAATAAAGCAAACTAGATAAAGTAAATGCAAGTAACTAATTTTTTTGTGTTTTTGATATAGCAAACAAGATAGCAAATAAAGTAAAACTAGCAACTAATTTTTTTGTATTTTGATTTAGTGCAGCAAACAAAGTACTAAATAAAGCAAGACAAAAACAAAGTAAAGAGATTGGAGGTGGAGACTCCCCTTGCAGCGTGTCTTGATCTCCCCGGCAACGGCGCCAGAAAAAGAGCTTGATACGCGTACAGCACGCGTCCGTTGGGAACCCCAAGAGGAAGGTGTGATGCGTACAGCGGCAAGTTTTCCCTCGGTAAGAAGCCAAGGTTTATCGAACCAGTAGGAGCCAAGAAGCACGTTGAAGGTTGATGGCGGCGGAGTGTAGTGCGGCGCAACACCAGGGATTCCGGTGCCAACGTGGAACCTGCACAACACATCCAAATTACTTTGCCCCAACGTGACAGTGAGGTTGTCAATCTCACCGGCTTGCTGTAACAAAGGATTAGATGTATAGTGTGGATGATGAAGTTTGCAGAAAACAGTAGAACAAGTATTGCAGTAGATTGTATTCAATTAAAAGAATGGACCGGGGTCCACAGTTCACTAGTGGTGTCTCTCCCATAAGAATAAGCATGTTGGGTGAACAAATTACAGTTGGGCAATTGACAAATAAAGAGGGCATGACCATGCACATACATGGTATGATGAGTATTGTGAGATTTAATTGGGCATTACGACAAAGTACATAGACCGCTATCCAAGCATGCATCTATGCCTAAAAAGTCCACCTTCAGGTTATCATCCGAACCCCCTCCAGTATTAAGTTGCAAACAACAGACAATTGCATTAAGTATGGTGCGTAATGTAATCAACAACTACATCCTTAGACATAGCATTGATGTTTTATCCCTAGTGGCAACAGCACATCCACAACCTTAGAGGTTTCTGTCACTCCCGCAGATTTAATGGAGACATGAACCCACTATCGAGCATAAATACTCCCTCTTGGAGTTACAAGTATCAACTTGGCCAGAGCCTCTACTAGTAACGGAGAGCATGCAAGATCATAAACAACACATAGATGATATTGATAATCAACATAACATAGCATTCACTTATTCATCGGATCCCAACAAACACAACATGTAGCATTATAGATAGATGATCTTGATCATGTTAGGCAGCTCACAAGATCCAACAATGATAGCACAATTAGGAGAAGACGACCATCTAGCTACTGCTATGGACCCATAGTCCAGGGGTGAACTACTCACTCATCACTCCGGAGGCGACCATGGCGGTGAAGAGTCCTCCGGGAGATGATTCCCCTCTCCGGCAGTGTGCCGGAGGCGATCTCCTGAATCCCCCGAGATGGGATTGGCGGCGGCGGCGTCTCTGGAAAGTTTTCCGTATCGTGGCTCTCGTTACTGGGGGTTTTGCGACGAAGATCTTAAGTAGGCGAAAGGGCGGAGTCGGAGGGCTGACGGGGGCCCCACACGCTAGGGCCGCGCGGGCCCCCCTGGGCCGCGCCGCCCTAGTGTGGCGGCACCCAGTGGCCCCACTTCGTCTCTCCCTCGGACTTCTGGAAGCTTCGTGGCAAAATAGGCCCCTGGGCGTTGATTTCGTCCAATTCCGAGAATATTTCCTTACTAGGATTTCTGAAACCAAAAACAGCAGAAAACAACAACTGGCTCTTCGGCACCTTGTTAATAGGTTAGTGCCGGAAAATGCATAAATATGACATAAAATATGCATAAAACATGTAGGTATCATCAATAAAGTGGCATGGAACATAAGAAATTATCGATACGTCGGAGACGTATCAATAATTCACACCAAGGGATACATA